>NC_137946.1:6532500-6825000 GCF_963969265.1 Rhamphochromis sp. 'chilingali' | reverse complement strand
TGGGGAACTGCAGCAATGTCCCAAAGGGACAGCGAGCTTCAAACACTGGGCTGTGCCCAGCCGTGCCCACACACACACACCCAGGCCATTCACTCACTCACACATACCCATCCATTCATGACACAAAGACATACACATGCTTCCTGCTCATAATCAGATCATACCATAGCAGGGAGCTTATTAAATTGGCTCCAATAATTAGGGTACCACACTTAACTTCACAGAATAAAATTGTGTAATTAAATATCGTGTTTGTGGGTTTTTCCCATATTACTAACATGCCAATTTGTTTGTTGTGATTTATTATCAGCCAGACTCATATTTGCTTTAAATGACAAATTTATTTAAGACGGAGTGATTTATCTAAGTCTGGGATGGTACGTGTTAACGGCCGCTCATAGATCCTACCTGCCGGATCTTCTTTTCATTGATATCGCTGTTATGACTGATGAAGCCGAGCTGGTGAGTTTCTTTGTTAACCAAGTAACGTGTTAAAGCTATAAATATGACTATTACTAAACTGTACTGTCATTAATAGTGTTGCTTTGTTAATGTTGTATGGTTGTTTTATTTTGTGTCTTTCAGTTGATTACCTGGCTTCTGTAAAGGCACGGTTACTGTACTGGTGTTAGTTTATGGTTGTGGAATAAACTTATAAAAGGCAGCAATCAGATGTCCGAGCCTGAGTACGACACAGTTTCATCAGTTAAAACACACCCTTACGGTGGGAGTTTACTAAATTAAAGGTAGTTAGCTTAGTAAAAACCGTAAAGTAATCAACACTTAGCCACCCCCCGCGACGGAGAAGTGCAGGAGGGTCTGTGTCGACTACGGAGAATCCAGCAATTAGACGGAGCCCGGCCGATCGTCACGGCCGATCGATGTGACTTCGTTCTCAAAACACCGTCAAGCCCTCTGTGGAGCAGGGAAATTATTTTACTGCTATTGTTAAATAATCATCATTATTACCATTGCATTAATAATATAATCTGCAGTATGATCATTGTTTTAACAATGTAACAGATAGCTTTAAGATGGCCTTAAGATGTTTATGATGATGTTAATTTTGTATTTCAGATGCAGTTATAACTATTGTGTACACAATGCATATCTGTGCTTATTTGAGTTGATGTTCAGGTTCTTTAAAGGTCTTAAGCTTCACTGACGTGACTGTTCAGGTGATACATGCTGAGGGAAAACTAGAACATAGAAGGAATTGCAATACATGCTTACAAAACACTTATATATCAGGTCATTTCATATTAAGGTTTTAGTAGAGGTTCTTGGTTAAAACATTTATTTAGTAGAAGACATACACATAGTCTCAGTGAGCCTCTGGTCTAGTGAAAGGTCAGAAGTGCAACAGGTGAAGAGGTGACACAAAGAGCATGTGAGGTCAACACACACACACATGAGTTAGATTTATTTAGAGGAGAGATTAGTCATGTCTCGGTAAAAGAGGAACCGTCCTCGTTGTCTCGGCAAGAAAGAGGAACAATTCACTTTAAGACAAGAACGGAAAGTACCAGCCATGAAAATAGAAGATGATCTTCTGGGTTAAAAGTCATTGTGGTGTTGATCTGATCTATGTATAAAATGTATCTGTGACGCATGAAGGGGCGTCAGTAAATCAAACCCTGATGCTATAAAATATCTGTTCATGCTTTGATTAAGTTGAAGACTACTTGCTGTCTGCGTACAGAGTGTCTTCCCACACGTGTGTAGTCATTAAAATCATTGTTTGACCAAGAGCTTCTGGACCATGGGTGGTTTGTACTCTCCTTCCTCAATTTTGAACCTTAACACCTCGTACGTGAGAGACTGTGTGTGGATTTCTTTGCTGGAACTAATAGGGCACTGGCATAGGATAAGCCAGCCGCCGAAAACGAACTTTTAATTCAGTTACTAGCCGCTAAGCGACCGGAAGTGGGTCGCCGCCATCTTTGCTGAGGGCATAGGAATAACGCCGGTAAAAACGAACAAAAAAGTCAGTATGGCATGCCGAGAAGAATTAAAGAAAAGGCGGTCCTCTGCGCAAGCAGTTTTTACTAGGAAAGCCAATTCCATTGCCTTTAACATTGACATTCTGACTGAACATGACCTCATGTCTGAAAGTAGGACACTCAAAGACAGTTATAGTGAGGTTTGTGATAGCAGTTTTGATTACATTGCTGCTATGGAAGAAGAAGATGCAAGTGGGCTTGCAGCAGAAATAGCTGGAGTGGAGAAGAAGCTACAGGACTGCCGCTCAAAATACCAGACCACAGAAATGAAGCTAAAGGAAGCGTCATGGTCTCGTTGTGCATCAGGTCAGTTTGACAGTCTAAGAGTTGACCTAAAAGATGCGATTAGCCAGGTGGAAGCGCTCAAAACGGGTCAAATAAAACAGGATCAGTTTGATTCAATGCTCCCTGCTGTGGAAGGCAGAGAGGAAGCTCTGAGTGAGTTTGTGCATAAGTGGGATCGTTATGTTCCAGAGAAAGAAGTGAACGTTATGCGAGCTTGTCTCAAAGAGCTCAAGGAAAGGAGGAGAGTGGCTATGGTGGTGCTGGCTAGCACCCTAGATGGGAGAAGGAGATCTGGGTGTGGCGACCTCAGGAGCAGGACTAGCAGTGAAGGTGAAGGCAGTGATGAAGGTGGCACTGACGGTGGAGTGACGACCAGCACTAGCAAGCCCAGTGGGCCCGCTGCGACCGGTGGAGATGATGGCCCAACGCGTGCCAGTGGTGCGCTAGATGCTGACGTGCACCCTGCTGCATGCCAAAGTGCCGCAGTGGGCAGTAGTAACCAGGTTATTGATGAAGGTGGCCCCGATGGAGCACGAACTACAAGTCATTGCAGCCCTTCAAGCGCCACCACAGGGACCACTATCCCAGGGTCTGGGGAGTCCTGTGTTTAACCCTGGCCCCTCAGGCACGCCACAGCAGCTTCGAGGAGTGCATGGTGTGAGACCCAATGGCGCTGGGGTAGGACAGAGCACGTCTACCGTCTCTCAAGGATCACTCGGAACAAGGATCGCACTCGCACCCCTGAGCCTACCAAAGTTCTTTGGGGACAGGAGAAGCTACTGGCGCTGGAAGAGTAACTGGGGGACCCTCCAAGCGTTGGCGGAACCCACAGGTTCCCCGGAGTGCAGGCTCTTCCACCTGATGGACAGTATTGCTGATCCAGTAAAATGTGAACTTAGGCTGTCTCACTGCCGTACAGCGAGTGAGGTTTTCCGAGTTTTAGAGGACTGTTATGGTGACGTATCACAGATAGCAGATGACATTGTACTTGAGCTACAGGAGTTACCGGGCGTGCGCAACAACAAACCCAGAGAGGTTTTACAGTTGATCCAAACTGTAGAGAGGGCGCTGTTGGACTTAATAGACCTAGGTTGTGAAGATGCCATAAAAAATCAGTTAGTGATCCGGTCACTTGAGAGTAAGCTGCCGGACAGTATGAAAGAAAGGTGGCTTTTGTACCGATGTGATCCTGTCAATGATGTCAGTCCACAGAACCGGTTTGATAAGCTATGGCAGTTCCTGAAAGATCAGAAGACAGTTCTGGTGCAACTGGAGCAGTTGCAATCCATCAGACAGTCTAATACTGCCAGGGCAGCCGATCCGAGCCCCCGCGAGAAACCAAAAGAGAGACCTGATCGGAGGATGGAGAGACGTTCGTTCACCAAGGCTACTGCGAGTGAGACGAGAGGTGAGCTGTCACAGAATCCTTGCTGTTTGTGTGGCGAAGAGGGTCACACAGGGCGCTTATACCGCTGTAAGGCATTTAAAAAGGCCAACCCGTCAGAGCGGAGAGTTTACGTGAAAAAGACAAAAGTGTGTCCCAGGTGTCTGGACTCCCATGGGAGTGATGACCCTTGTAGTAAAAACTTTCTGTGTCGTAATGAAGGATGCAGAAGGGGTGATGCCTCATCGGATCAGGAAAGATGCAGCTAGGCAAGGGACAAAAGGGGATAAAAGGAGAGAACCCCGAGGCCCGACGGAAGAGCAAGAGGCTGTGTTTGCTGGCCTAGGTCTGTCCCCGGAGCAGCTGGAGGCTGTTCGAAGGGCTTGCACAAACAAAGTAACTTCAAAGTTGTGGGCTGGCAGAGGCTCGGAAGATGAGAGTTGTCTGAAGGAGCTCCCGGTCCTCATGATGTTGTTGGACGTCACCACCAAGAGGGGAGACTGGATTGGAGCACTCATCGATTTAGCCTCTGACACGAATTATATCACCCACGAGGCAGCGGAGAGGCTTGGTCTGCCTGGTGAACCAATCACCTTAGTTGTTCATGGTGTTGGTGGCATGGAGGCAAAAGTAGAGACAAAGAGATACCTGGTGAGCATAAAAGTAGCCACAAAGAAGGGAACATGGCGACTCCATGAGATGGTTTGCTATGAATTAGAAGAGATTGCCAATGTGGGTCACGTCGTGGACTCGGAGCGCCTGGATAAGTTTTTCCCAGGCTCCGTCGAACCCGGGGAACTGATCCGCCCGGAAAAGATTGAGCTACTCATCAGCACCCGGGAGGGTCGTCTAGCCCCCCAGAGAATGATGAGGTGCGGTGACTTGGTTCTGTGGGATGGTCCGTTGGGGAAAACCATCAGTGGCGCACACCCAGATCTGTTTGAAGATGTGGAGGTGACTGCACGACTCTCATCGACCCATTTGGCATGCTCCATGAGGGCGGAGTCTCAGAGAGTTGTGGCCCTCCATAACTGCTGCCCAAAACCAAAGAACAGCGTAGAAGTCGGTACCACGGCTACATCCAACACTGAGATCATCAAATGGCTGCAGTGGGACAGTATTGGTGCCGCCTGTGAGCCACGGGTGCCGCTGCGGGAAGTGCGCCCCTGGAGGGAAAGAAATGTCACTTGCTGATGAAAGAGAGTTGGAGATCATCAGAGGGGGTCTAACCTTCAAGCTGAGTGACAATCATAGTGACAAGCCCCATTGGGATGCTAAATATCCCTGGAAAGAGGACCCTGCGACCCTACCTAACAACCGCAAAGCTGTGGAGGCGACTTTCCTGAAGTCAGAAAAGCGCCTCGAGAAAGATCCATTATGGAAGGCAGCTTATGCTAAGCAGGTGTGTGACATGCTGGCTAGGGGGGCCGCTATCCAGCTTTCCCGGACGGTGTTGGACGAGTGGAAAGGAGCCGTGTGGTGGATAAACCATTTGATGGCGCCCAACCCACACTCCAACACCACGCCAGTGAGGCTCGTTTGGGACAGCAGCCAGGTGTACAGAGGTGTTAGTTTGAACAGCATCTTGATGAAAGGCCCAGATGTCCTGAATCCCATTAGGGCAGTGCTGCTCCATTTCCGGGAGGGAGAGCATGCAGCAATAGGGGATGTCTCCAAAATGTATAACTCTGTATGGCTGGAGGATCAAGAGGTGCACGTTCACCGCTTCTTGTGGAGGCATTCCCTGGAGGAGGACATCAAGGATTATGCTGTGGTGCGTATGAACATGGGTGACAAGCCTGCAGGTTGTATCGCTCAGGTTGCCATGCGAGAGACTGCCCTTCTGCCACAGTTTGTCAACAGAGTGGAAGAAAGACGTGTCATTGAAGAGGATACTTACGTGGATGACATCCTTGTGTCCCACAACGACCCTGAGAGACTGAGCGAGATCCTTGAGGGGGTTGAAACCATTCTCAAGCATGGTGGGTTTTACCTCAAACCTTGGGTGCGGTCTGGCTTTAGTGGGAGGCAAGGTGCTGTTCCTGCCGAACCAGAAACCATCATGTTGCCCAACCAGCTGCGGACCGAGGACAACAAGGCCTTGGGTGTGGGTTATCTCATGGAAGAAGACAAGCTCTTCCTCATGGTGGCTATTAACTTCTCCGCAAGAAAGAAAAAGATGCGTACTCAAGTAGACCTCACTGAAGAGAACATAGGGGAGAAGACGCCAAATCCCCTCACCTGCTGTATGCTTCTAAGTCAGGTAGCAGGGCTCTATGACCCCCTTGGTCTGGCGACGCCCCTGAAGCAGAAAGGTGTTATTCTTGTCAGAAGAGCCTTTCAGGAGGCCGGGATACTGACTAAGGATACGTGGGATAAGCCGCTGTCTAGTGAACTACGTGGGAGAGCGATCAAGCTCTTTGAGGAGTACGCGCGGCTGAGTACCATCACCTTTCCCAGGAGTATTACACCATCCGGCTGGGTGGGTAAACCCTGGGGGATCACGTTCTCTGATGGAAGTTGTGACTCATACGGAGCGGTCCTCTACCTGCGCTGGGAAACATCTGGAGGGGTTAAGACCCGGCTCGTGGAGTCCAAGGCCAAATTGACTCCAATCGAACAAAAGGGAGATGCTGTCAAGGCAGAGATTTGTGGAGCTGTTTTTGCCACTCGCCTGAAAGGTTACTTTCTGAAGTACAGTCGGTTGGAAATAGATCGTTGGTACCATTTTCTGGACAGTCAGACTGTGTTAGGTGCCATCCAACGGGAGAGTTACGGGTTCCAGACCTTCTTTGCCAATCGAGTGGGAGAGATACAGAAGGCTGGGCCTGTGACCGACTGGTGGTGGCTTCCTGGCCAGTTCAACGTGGCTGACCTGGTCACAAGAGGATGTTCCCCTGAGCAGCTTGGTGAGGACTCTTCATGGCAGACCGGTCCCATGTTCCTAACCAAGCCAGTAGAGGAATGGCCCATAAAGTCAGCTGCAGAGGTGGCCTCTGGGACTAGAGAAGTCGTCAGTCGACTCCAAAGAAAGGCTTTTTCAGCCATCTTAACAAGGTCGCAGCAAAGGGCGCAGACTACTCCAGATGGCTTTGATAGCGTCAAAGCCGTGGTCGGCGGCCGAGTAAGTCCGGAGCTCTTACCATTCAGCAACAAGGTTACATCTTTTGAGACTAAGGGGTCTCCTTCTGTTGCTTCTAATGTCTGCAGGATCAAGGAGTGCTGGGGTTCAGCCTTGATAAATCAAGTAGATCTTTCACGGTTCAATTCTCTAGCCAAGCTCTGTGGGGTCATAGCTTATGTCCACAGAGCCTTGCGCTTTTGGTTATCTGGCAGGGGTCGGACTGCTGTAGGATTAAAGTGGGAGGCGGTGCCCGCGGCTCAAGAGCGGGTAGAGGCATTTCAGGACTTATGCCTTGCCGCTCAAGCAGGTGTGAGTTTCCCTACGACGACGCTCAACCGCCTGGTTGTGCGCAAGGATAAAACAACGGGGCTCTTGATGTGCTATGGCCGGATTCAATCCGTTGAGGAGGAGAGGTCCGGGGTCCCTTTGATCCCCTACAAGTGTCGGTTAAGCTCTCTGCTCGCTGAGGACGCCCATCGTGTCAACCACGAAGGTGTTTCTGCCACCCTTCTTCGGATGAGGAAGAGGGGCTGGGTAGTTCAAGGTCCCAGGATCGTACGGAAGGTGATTGATTCGTGCGTAAGTTGCAGAAAGTGCAGGGCCAAGCTATGCACTCAGGTGATGAGTGATCTTCCTCCCGTACGCACTACGCCAGCAGCCCCTTTTGAGTACACTACTTTGGACTTGTTTGGTCCATATTTTGTCAGAGACTCAGTAAGACGACGAGTGAAGAAGAAAGTTTGGGGCGTGGTTTTTAGCTGTATGGCCTCAAGAGCCGTTCATGCAGACATAGTTGAAGATCTGTCAACTGAGGGCTTCCTGAAGGCATACCAGCGGTTTACTGCCCTGAGGGGTCACCCCAAGAAACTCTGGTCTGACCAGGGGACCAATTTCGTGGGAGCTAAACCTGCGCTGAAGGAGCTCTATGATTTCCTTGCGAGTATCGACAAAGAAGAGATCCAAAGAAAGGCAGCCGTAGTTGGGTCTGACTGGATGTGGGAGTTTAGTCCAGCGGACTCCCCACACCGGAATGGAGCAGCAGAGGCAGCTGTTCGCGTGTTGAAAAGGGCGTTGAGTAACGTTGGTGAGGAGGGAAACTTGACTGCTCTGGAATTCCAAACCCTCCTCTATTTGGCGGCCAACCTCACCAATGAGAGGCCTATCGGGGCCAGAGCTCAAATTCAGGAAGAAATTGTAGATGTGTTGACACCAAACTCTTTGTTGTTGGGTCGGGCAGGGCCCAGGGGCGACAACATGGGTTTTGAGTTCCCTGCCTACCCATTCAGTCGTCTACGTGCAGTCCAGGTGGAAGTGGACAAGTTTTGGAGACGCTGGAGTCAGTTGGCCGGGCCGCACCTGTTTGTTCGGCAAAAATGGCATGCCCCGGTGAGAAATGTTTCTGTTGGGGACCTTGTCTGGGTGGCAGATCAGAACGCACTTAGGGGTCGTTTCAAGCTGGGCCGCGTGGAAGAGGCAGATCCGGATCACCTAGGTGTTGTTCGAGATGTCAAAGTAAGGATTTGTTGTAGTCGTCCCATCAACTGGTCTCAGGCAAGGAAGGACAGGGAACCATGTCATTCCACCATTCTCCACAGGGACGTTTGTCAGGTAAAGTTCAAATAGAGGTGGTTAAAATCATAACTGCCAGTGGTGTTACTGCCAGTAGAGGAGCAAGAGGAACGTGGTTCATCCCCCTGAGTACCCAAGAAATACTTGCAGATTGGGGACTCTTGGGTGTGGGGACCAGGCCCAACCTGTTTAAAACACTGTTATAAGACTTTTTGTTTTCTATATTGGTGTTTATTGCTACTGGTTATTGTGGCACGTAGCCCAAGTGGGAGGTGTGGGTTTTTCCCATATTACTAACATGCCAATTTGTTTGTTGTGATTTATTATCAGCCAGACTCATATTTGCTTTAAATGACAAATTTATTTAAGACGGAGTGATTTATCTAAGTCTGGGATGGTACGTGTTAACGGCCGCTCATAGATCCTACCTGCCGGATCTTCTTTTCATTGATATCGCTGTTATGACTGATGAAGCCGAGCTGGTGAGTTTCTTTGTTAACCAAGTAACGTGTTAAAGCTATAAATATGACTATTACTAAACTGTACTGTCATTAATAGTGTTGCTTTGTTAATGTTGTATGGTTGTTTTATTTTGTGTCTTTCAGTTGATTACCTGGCTTCTGTAAAGGCACGGTTACTGTACTGGTGTTAGTTTATGGTTGTGGAATAAACTTATAAAAGGCAGCAATCAGATGTCCGAGCCTGAGTACGACACAGTTTCATCAGTTAAAACACACCCTTACGGTGGGAGTTTACTAAATTAAAGGTAGTTAGCTTAGTAAAAACCGTACAGTGTTATATAGTAATCATTTGTGTTTACTGAACAAAAACAATGAGTTATACAACATTTTTCAAAGGGCACTTATAGTTAGCACAGCAAACGGCACAGACGCATTGTCATGTCTGCAGGAGGAACACAGACAGGACAGGCAGCATGAAACAGCTGACATGCACAGGAAGCTATGGCTGAGTGAGAGAAGGTACATGCACTGTTAGGGAGGGCTACCTGGTTGGGGAAGTAGAAAGTCATAGTCAGATGGTGTCTTTTGGATGTTGAAGGGGCAGAGGGTAGTATGTGCTGCCCCCGAGACTAACCCACCGATGGATTCTGAACATCCACCTGTGGAAGCAAAGAAACGTTCAAACAGCCAGTCTGACACAATATTGCATCTTTTCTTTCTAAATTAATTTATATTTTTTTAAGTTTTATTGAATAAGGTATGGTAAGACATGTCATTTAGTTAGGATCTAGATTTTTTATTTTACTGTTCATGAAGCAAGTTAATGGATTGTTCCAAAGCAATATATGCTATTGCTGTTGGTCATTTTGTTTATTATTGGTGTGAATGCTGATTCAGTGAAATACTAAGAACACAAAGAATAAAATTATTAATCTTGTTTTGAGAATGTCTTTTGTTTCTTATTTAGTTTATAAATAATAAAATTTGTTACTTTACATGCATATCACCAACAAACTGTTTGAGATGACACTGTTATCTTACAACCATTTTTAGTAATAATTCCCACACTTAAACTTTTGTTGTTCAAACTTTAACACACAGTCAAGAAAATTGTGCAGTGGTTAACACTGCTACTTCACAGCAAGAAGGTCCTGGGTTTGACTCCACCATCTGACTTGGGCCTCTTCCTATGGGCTCTCTTCCACAGTCCAAAGACATGCACTTAACTGAGTTAGGTTAATTGGTTGATTGATTCTAAATTATCAATAGTGAGAATGGTTGTTACCCTTGTGAAAGACTGGTGACCACAATAATCGTCCTCTCAAAGTGAGAAAGAAGTGATGCTGAAAGAAGCATTGATGGGCCAGTGTTGAGTTTATTTGACTTAATAAAGTACTTGGAACGAGTGTCTCAACACTTCTTTTAAGATATTTCTCACTTGTCTAAAGTCTAGATATTTTTTCTTATTCCAAGATATCTTGTGAAGTGTAATTATCTTACAGCACTGAGTGTTTCTTCTTCAATCACCTTTCTCACAATGTGTTTACACCTTACTAGTTATTAATCTCTGGCTCTCTTCCACAGCATGTCTTTTATCCTGTCTTTCTCCTCTCACAACAATGTGGGATTTAATGGTTGTTATTGTTATATATAAATCCTAGCTGTTACGATTTTCTTGCAATCATCAGTACTTTTCATAAAATGGAAGTAAATCATTATGTTTGTTATTTTTTCATGTCTCAGGTCAAACAGGATCTTATGTGACAATAGATAAAATGTGTTCGCTAAAATGAAATGGAGCTCTATAAATAGATATAAACAAATCGACATACAAATTATTGTAGCCTTTAATTTTTCCATTGGTGAGTTTTAAAATCTGTTTTTTGAGATGCTCCAGCTGTCAGTTCTTTCTTTTCCATACTGGGATTGTTTAAAAAGCAGACCACACCAATCTGGAAAGCAAGCTAAAATTACACTACACTAAATTATATACAGGGAGTGCAAAATTATTAGGCAAATGAGTATTTTGTCCACATCATCCTCTTCATGCATGTTGTCTTACTCCAAGCTGTATAGGCTCGAAAGCCTACTACCAATTAAGCATATTAGGTGATGTGCATCTCTGTAATGAGAAGGGGTGTGGTCTAATGACATCAACACCCTATATCAGGTGTGCATAATTATTAGGCAACGTCCTGTCCTTTGGCAAAATGGGTCAAAAGAAGGACTTGACAGGCTCAGAAAAGTCAAAAATAGTGAGATATCTTGCAGAGGGATGCAGCAGTCTCAAAATTGCAAAGCTTCTGAAACGTGATCATCGAACAATCAAGCGTTTCATTCAAAATAGTCAACAGGGTCGCAAGAAGCGTGTGGAAAAACCAAGGCGCCAAATAACTGCTCATGAACTGAGAAAAGTCAAGCGTGCAGCTGCCAAGATGCCACTTGCCACCAGTTTGGCCAAACATGATTTTCATGCAGGACAATGCTCCATCACACGCGTCCAAGTATTCCACAGCGTGGCTGGCAAGAAAGGGTATAAAAGAAGAAAAACTAATGACATGGCCTCCTTGTTCACCTGATCTGAACCCCATTGAGAACCTGTGGTCCATCATCAAATGTGAGATTTACAAGGAGGGAAAACAGTACACCTCTCTGAACAGTGTCTGGGAGGCTGTGGTTGCTGCTGCACGCAATGTTGATGGTGAACAGAACAAAACACTGACAGAATCCATGGATGGCAGGCTTTTGAGTGTCCTTGCAAAGAAAGGCGGCTATATTGGTCGCTGATTTGTTTTTGTTTTGTTTTTGAATGTCAGAAATGTATATTTGTGAATGTGGAGATGTTATATTGGTTTCACTGGTAAAAATAAATAATTGAAATGGGTATATATTTGTTTCTTGTTAAGTTGCCTAATAATTATGCACAGTAATAGTCACCTGCACACACAGATATCCCCCTAAAATAGCTAAAACTAAAAACAAACTAAAAACTATATATATATATATATATATATATAACACCCAGCACGCCCCTGCGGGCGGTTTATCCTTCAAGCTCGGGTCCTCTACCAGAGGCCTGGGAGCTTGAGGGTCCTGCGCAGTATCTTAGCTGTTCCCAGGACTGCGCTCTTCTGGACAGAGATCTCCGATGTTATTCCCGGGATCTGCTGGAGCCACTCGCCTAGCTTGGGAGTCACCGCACCTAGTGCTCCGATTACCACGGGGACCACCGTTACCTTCACCCTCCACATCCTCTCGAGCTCTTCTCTGAGCCCTTGGTATTTCTCCAGCTTCTCGTGTTCCTTCTTCCTGATATTGCTGTCATTCGGAACCGCTACATCGATCACTACGGCCGTCTTCTTCTGTTTGTCTACCACCACTATGGTTAGCCACCACCATTTTGTCCGTCTGTATCTGGAAGTCCCACAGGATCTTAGCTCGGTCATTCTCCACCACCCTTGGGGGCATCTCCCATTTTGACCTCGGGACTTCCAGGTTATACTCGGCACAGATGTTCCTGTACACTATGCCGGCCACTTGGTTATGGCGTTCCATGTATGCCTTGCCTGCTAGCATCTTGCACCCTGCTGTTATGTGCTGGATTGTCTCTGGGGCATCTTTACACAGCCTGCACCTGGGGTCTTGCCTGGTGTGATAGACCCCAGCCTCTATGGATCTTGTGCTCAGAGCTTGTTCTTGTGCTGCCATGATTAGTGCCTCTGTGCTGTCTTTCAGTCCAGCTTTGTCCAGCCACTGGTAGGATTTCTGGATATCAGCCACCTCCTCTATCTGCCGGTGGTACATACCGTGCAGGGGCCTGTCCTTCCATGATGGTTCCTCGTCTCCCTCCTCTTTCTTGGGTTTTTGCTGCCTGAGGTATTCACTGAGCACTCGGTCAGTTGGGGCCATCTTCCCAATGTATTCTTGGATGTTCGTTGTCTCATCCTGGACTGTGGTGCTGACACTCACCAGTCCCCGGCCCCCTTCCTTCCGCTTAGCGTACAGCCTCAGGGTGCTGGACTTGGGGTGAAACCCTCCATGCATGGTAAGGAGCTTTCTTGTCTTTATGTCAGTGGCTTCTATCTCCTCCTTTGGCCAGCCTATTATCCCAGCAGGGTACCTGATCATGGGCAGGGCGTACGTGTTGATGGTCCGGATCTTGTTCTTACCATTCAGCTGACTCCTCAGGACTTGCCTGACCCGCTGCAGGTACTTGGTGGTTGCAGCTTTTCTAGCGGCCTCTTCATGGTTCTCATTCGCCTGCGGGATCCCCAGGTACTTGTAACTGTCCTCTATGTCTGCAATGTTGCCTTCTGGTAGTTCAATCCCCTCAGTTCTGACTACCTTCCCTCTCTTTGTTACCATCCGACTACACTTCTCCAGTCCGAATGACATTCCAATGTCATTACTGTACAGCCTGGTAGTGTGGATCAGTGAATCGATGTCTCGTTCACTCTTGGCATACAGTTTGATGTCATCCATGTACAGGAGGTGGCTGACAACTGCTTCGTTCCGTAGTCGGTATCCGTAGCCAGTCTTGTTAATGATCTCACTGAGGGGGTTCAGGCCTATGCAGAACAGCAGTGGGGACAGAGCATCTCCTTGGTAGATCCCACACTTGATGGTGACTTGTGCTATGGGCTTGGAGTTGGCCTCTAGTGTTGTACGCCACATCCCCATTGAGTTCCTGATGAAGGCTCTTAGGGTCCCATTGTTCTTGTACAATTCTGGGCATTCCAGTATCCAGCTGTGGGGCATTGAGTCATAGGCCTTCTTGTAATCAATCCAGGCAGTGCACAGGTTGGTCAGTCTGGTCTTGCAGTCTCGGCTGACTGTTCTGTCTACCAGTAGCTGGTGTTTTGCGCCTCTGGTATTCTTGCCAATCCCTTTCTGTGTCCCGCTCATGTATTGACCCATGTGCCTGTTCATCTTAGCCGATATGATGCCTGACAGGAGCTTCCATGTAGTACTGAGGCAGGTTATTGGTCGGTAGTTGGAGGGGACCGGTCCCTTCTTGGGGTCCTTGGGGATCAGGACCGTCCGACCTTCGGTTAGCCATTCCGGGTGTCTCTCGTTAACTAGCAGCTGGTTCATTTGTGCTGCCAGACGCTCGTGGAGTGCAGTCAGCTTCTTTAGCCAGTAGGCGTGAACCATGTCGGGCCCTGGTGCTGTCCAACTCTTCATACTGGAGACCCTTTCTTGGATATCTGCCACTGTGATGGTTACTGGACCCTGTTCAGGGAGGTCGCTGTGGTCTGCCCTCAGATCCACTAGCCACTGAGCATTGCCGTTATGGGTTGCGTCCTTCTCCCATATGCTCTTCCAGTATTGCTCCGTCTCCAGCCTTGGTGGTGCTGTTCTCTTATTGTTCCCTTGCCACTGAGAGTACACCTTTGCTGGTTCTGTGGAGAACAGCTGGTTTATTCTCCTGCCTTCTATCTCTCTGGTGTACCTCCTCAAGCGGCTGGCCAAGGCTGTGAGTCTTTGCTTGGCAGTTTCCAAGGCCTCAGGTATGGACAGCTTGCTGTATTTCTTATGCACCTTCGTTGTCGCACCTTTCTGCAACTCCGTTAGTTGGCTAACCTCCCTCCGTGCTACTTTGATCTTGCCCTCTAGCCTCCTTCTCCATGGAGGGTACTGCCCCTTGTGGCTGTTCAACTTGTAGCCAAGCATCTCACTGATCACTGCTGCCGTATTGTAGATCAGCTTGTTAGTGTCGGTAATCGTGGTTGTAGGTATCGTCCGTAGTGTATATATATATATATATATATATATATATATATATATATATATATATATATATATATAAAACACCCAGCACGCCCCTGCGGGCGGTTTATCCTTCAAGCTCAGGTCCTCTACCAGAGGCCTGGGAGCTTGAGGGTCCTGCGCAGTATCTAAGCTGTTCCCAGGACTGCGCTCTTCTGGACAGAGATCTCCGATGTTATGCCCGGGATCTGCTGGAGCCACTCGCCTAGCTTGGGAGCCACCGCACCTAGTGCTCCGATTACCACGGGGACCACCGTTACCTTCACCCTCCACATCCTCTCGAGCTCTTCTCTGAGCCCTTGGTATTTCTCCAGCTAGATATAATCAGTCCATAAAACCTTAGAAAAATCAGTCTTGAGATATTTCTTGGCCCAGTCTTGACGTTTCAGCTTGTGTGTCTTGTTCAGTGGTGGTCGTCTTTCAGCTTTTCTTACCTTGGCCATATCTCTGAGTATTGCACACCTTGTGCTTTTGGGCACTCCAGTGATGTTCTGAAATATGGCCAAACTGGTGGCAAGTGGCATCTTGGCAGCTGCACGCTTGACTTTTCTCAGTTTATGGGCAGTTATTTTGCGCCTTGGTTTTTCCACACGCTTCTTGTGACCCTGTTGACTATTTTGAATGAAATGCTTGATTGTTCGATGATCACGTTTCAGAAGCTTTGCAATTTTGAGACTGCTGCATCCCTCTGCAAGATATCTCACTATTTTTGACTTTTCTGAGCCTGTCAAGTCCTTCTTTTGACCCATTTTGCCAAAGGAAAGGTAGTTGCCTAATAATTATGCACACCTGATATAGGGTGTTGATGTCATTAGACCACACCCCTTCTCATTACAGAGATGCACATCACCTAATATGCTTAATTGGTAGTAGGCTTTCGAGCCTATACAGCTTGGAGTAAGACAACATGCATGAAGAGGATGATGTGGACAAAATACTCATTTGCCTAATAATTCTGCACTCCCTGTACATATATATGTATATATATATATATACACACACATATATATATATGTATATATATATATATATATATACACACACACACGCACACACACACACACACACACACACACACACACACACACACACACACACACACACACACACACATATATATATGATGAACCAAGCATTCCTTTAACATTAAATAGTAATGACTTCATGGATTTATTCACTAATCAAATTTTAACCATTGGAGAAAAAATTAATCATAATCATCTCACAGAAATAACGTACAGTTACTCTCAATATCATTGATGTTTATGTACCCTTTTTCGAGTTAACTTCAGTAATTACTTCTTCCAAACCAGAAGTTATTACTATTTTTAGACCCCATTCCTACTGCTCCTACTGTACTGCTCAAGAAGTCCTACTATTAATTAATGCTTCAATCTTAAATATGATGAACCTAGCTCTAATAATCGGCTATGTATCACAGGTAGGGCTGGGTATCGTCACTGATTTCTAGAATCGATTCGATTCCGATTCACAAGGTCCTGAATCGATTCGATCCATTTTGTATAATTTTAAGTTTAAATTTGTTCAGAAGCCAATTGAACGGCAGAAACTAGTTTTTCTTTTCGGAAGTAAGTAAAAGGAAAAAAAACATCGGCCGACAGCGCTGTAAATAACGGTAGTCTTGTGCGTAACAAGCAAGCGAATAATGCACAAACAGTGTTGGGGAGTAACGGAATACATGTACCGCCGTTACGTATTTAGAATACAAAATATGAGTAACTGTATTCCGTTACAGTTACCGTTTAAAAAGGTGGTATTCAGAATACAGTTACTTTGTTGAAATAAATGGATTACACTGCGGTACTTTCCTGTTTCATTTTGTCGCGGGTCAGGACTGTTTGGGTTTTGTTTGACAGCTACGTTCTTTCGTTCCAGGCGGCAGCGTTACGGTTGCCATGGTTACAGGGCGACGCTCTCTCTCTCTTTCTGCGACTGTGTGTTTCCTGGGTGAGAGAGCGCCTTTTCGTTGTTGTTGTTGTTGTGCTAAGCTAACAGGCAGAATGCTACAAGCATAGCTCTAAAGAATGTAGCATCATTGGCAGTATAGTTGCAGGGAGAATGCACTGCCATACACGTTATGTGTCTGTGAGCGCGAGGAGGGAGAAAAAGGCGAGTGGAAAGGTACGAGTTGTCGTCGAGGAAAAACGGGAGCTGGAAACATGTAAATATAATAATAACCACTGCAGCCAAGAAGAGTGCCTGACGAGCCCAGTTGTAAGTAAGCTATTAAGACTCGACTGTACACCGTGTTCGTGTTTTCCTCCGAAAACAATAAGTTCCGTTGGAGCAGTCTTTCAACGCCTCTCTCTGTCTCTCACAAGAAAAATTGACCCACACAACAAAGTAAAGCTATTTTTCGGCTATGAGCCGACAGGGACCCCGCCGTATTAGTCAGAGGTCCCTTTACTACAGTTCGGAGTCGCGGACCTTCAGTAATAGTAATAAATCACACAGCAATAGTACATTCACGTTGTTGTAAAAAGCACGATAATATATTAAGTAATCCAAAGTATTCAGAATACGTTACTGTCATTGAGTAACGTAACAGAATACGTTACAGAATACATTTTGGGGCATGTATTCTGTATTCTGTAACGGAATACATTTTAAAAGTAACCTTCCCAACACTGTGCACAAAACAGATTTCGGGGATAGACGGAAAACTGTTCTTGAAGTACACTGAGAAAGAGAGAGAGAGAGAGCTGTGCATGAAGTGTGATTTTATCGTGGTGGAAGCAAAACAGTAAAAGTAAGAGGGAGTCCATGATGATGTTTATGTGAAGCTTAGTTTGGATCTTCTTTTGCTGCTGGTTCAGTCAATATTGTTTGGAGAGAGATAAAACTAACAGCTTTAGAATCAGCGCAAAAAGGGCGTAAACACAAAGCGCAGGCCCGCTGAAACATCAGAATCAGCGAGCTGTCGGCTTTCAGCCCCGACCATGTCCGTGTCGTTGGGTGAGAAAGGCGACATCTCACTGATTCTGATCCACGGTCCGGGCTTTGTGTTTACGTCTTTGTGCAGAAGCCGTGCACCTGCTCTCATTTACTGTTTTAAATTTTTGGTGGTTGTCAAAATTTTGTGACGTTTCACCTGAGATTCTGGAATTTTGGGCAAAATACATTTATATTAAAAAAAAATCAATTCAGGATTTTAATGAATCGATATCACGTTATCCAAGCCAGAATCGATTTTAATCGATGAATCGATTATTAAAACCCACCCCTAATCACATGCCTTCAAACTGGCAGTAGTTAAACTGTTGCTTAAAAAGCCATCTCTTGACCCAGGGGTCTTAGCTAATTATAGGCCAATCTCCAGCCTTCCTTTCATCTCAAAAATTCTTGAAAGAGTAGTTGTCAAACAGCTAACAGATCATCTGCAGAGAAATGGCTTAATTTGAAAAGTTTCAGTCAGGTTTCAGAGCTCATCACAGCACAGAAACAGCGTTACAAATGATCTTCTTATGGCCTCTGACAGTGGACTCATCTCTGTGCTTGTCCTGCTAGATCTCAGTGCAGCGTTCGATATGGTTATTACAGCAATAAGTCACACATATCTTTTCCCAGAAGTGTGTGATTAGTGAAATGTATAAAAAGTCTCAACAGGATCACCCTGACGAAGACTTGCATAGACTTTGCTGTTGCTCGCTTGCAAGTAATGAAATAAGAAGTATGTTCAGGAAGTTGCACAACTCGTTTACTGACATAATGTGTAACCCGTTCCACAATCCTGGAGACACCATTCAGTCCAAGGCCTTTGATGGGATTGTTTCTGGTACAAACAGATGGTACAAACTGCCTGATATGTCTTTACCCAGTCTTTTACCCTTTATTTTTTTTAAATATGTTAAACTTGCTGTTCTGTGTCTCACTTTATAAGACCATTTTTCTGACAGAAAACCTGGGTGCTCACAGTGAAAGTGAGGACCTTGGTGAGGGAGCACAAGCCAGCAGATGGACTTACGGCTGCTAAGCGGCTGCTAAGGTACAGTATTGCAATGCTTGTAAAGGGGCTCTGGCTTCATGCTCCACTGGGTACTAAAAAACAGTGCTCCAGTCTTCTCTGCCAGGTCCTTTAAAGACAGAGAGTAAACCAGAGCCACAAGAAA
The DNA here is from genome assembly GCF_963969265.1 of Rhamphochromis sp. 'chilingali'. Classification (NCBI taxonomy): domain Eukaryota; kingdom Metazoa; phylum Chordata; class Actinopteri; order Cichliformes; family Cichlidae; genus Rhamphochromis; species Rhamphochromis sp. 'chilingali'. Next base: position 6,806,275 of record NC_137946.1, on the reverse strand, counting down.
ACTACTAAACTCAGAAACCTCTGGTAAGGACCTTGTTTGTTATTATTGCCAGCAGCCAGGCCACAAAACTTCTGTGTGCCCCATCTGCAAAGCTAAGGTCACAGGGGATTGCTATGCACCCCAGCAGAAGATGGAGCCCACAGGGAAAGACAGTGGAAATGCAGTGCTAGAAAATGGTAAATGTCAATAGTCAGCGAGTTACTGCTTTGTTGGAAATGTCTTTGGTTAACCATTGTATGGTACCAGTGAGCAATATGGATTATAGCAGACAGGAGGAAATTTTGTGTGTACATGCTACTAAGCATCGTTACCCCAAAGCTGATGTGACAGTGACCAAAAAGCTCTCCAGAGAGTGATCCGTACAGCAGAACGCTGCTGCAGGATTGCTCTCCCCCCGCTTCAGGACACCTACACCAGGAGATGCCGGACTAGAGCAGCGCAGATACTGAAGGACCCGTCCCATCCTGGCAACAAACTGTTCCAACTTCTGCAATCTGGTAGAAGGTTCCGCATCTTCCGGGCAAGGACAGAGAGACTCAAGAGGAGCTTCTATCCCCAAGCCATCCGTGCCCTAAACACACACACCCGCCCTCTCACATCATCTATAATTGACTGAGACAGGACTCTTCCAGACACTAAACCTGTCATGGTCCTGGGCCATGTTGGCCCAGTGTTCTTAGTTTCCTTGTATGTTTGTATTTTGTTCCTTGCTTAGGCCATGTTTTCTGAGTTGCCCTGTTGTGTTGTTCCCTAAGTGTTCTCCCTTCATGGCTCTTACCCCCTGTGTGCCCCTCTGTGTATCTGTGAGCCCTCGTCTCTCCTTATGTTTTATTCCATGCTTCCCCTGCCCATTATGTCTAAGTTCTCCCCGTGCTCTCTCTTCCCCCCTGTGTGCCCTCTATGTATTTATGAGCCCTCGTCCCCTTTTCGTGTTTATTCCGTGTCTCCCCTGCCTGTTACGTTGGTGTTCTACTCGTGCTCTCTCTCCTCCTGTCTGAACCTCTGTACTTCCTGTTTCACCTCTCCCGTCAGTGTTCAGTTCACCCCGCCCTGTCTCGTTATGATTATCAGTGTCACCTGTGTTCCCCGTGTGTTCCCACTTCCCTCGTTAACCCTCTGTGTATTTCTGTCTGCGTCTCCCTCTGTTCAGCGTGACGTCGTCCCTCATGCTGCGTGGATTTCCCTGTGTCTCTCTCTCCGAGTGTTAGTTTACTTTTCCCAGTTTAGTTTTGTATTTCCTATGTTCTGCCTCTTCGGCAATAAAGCTGCCTTTTGAGTTCATCCCCGTGTGTGTGAGTTTTGCATTTTGGGTCCTCCTCCTGCCTGCCACACAGCCGAGCCTTGACAGTACGACGTCACCAGACATGGACCCAGCAGGCTCCTCCCGGGAAAGCGATTTGGCCCGCATCTTCGGCCTGTGGGAGCGAGTTTCCCACGCCTCGGACATTAAAACCATGTCCATTGGGATAAACGCCATCGAGGCTATTCTCAAAGGGAATCCCCATCTCCACGAGCTCTCAGGATTTTCGGGCCTACTGTCCAATCTGCAGAAAGCCAAGGAGACAGTACAAATCCGCGAGCTCGTCATACCGCAACAGCGACCGCCACAATCGGGAAACGTTTCCACGCTGCTGCCACTGGACTCCTCTCCATCCACCCTCCACTCTGACTGTCACTCACCCGCTGCTTTTCTCGCAGCAATGTGGTCGGAGGATGAGGAGCCGGCCGCGATCTCTCCGTCGTTGCCGGTTTCCTCCATCACCGCACCTCCGGCTTCCCGAAGAAAACGGCATTCACGCCGCCGACGCGCCACCCCACAGCCGGACATTCGGCCTTCTAATTCACCTGCTGTGGTGAGTGAGAACTCTGTGTCTTTTCCAGACATTATGACTGTTCATTCAGGGGCTGTGTTTTGTGTGGCGGAAGTCAATGCGAGCTGCTTATCGCCTGCGCAGCCCTTCACAGCTCCGTTAGCTCCCTCGCAGCCCTTCACAGCTCAGTTAGCTCCCTCGCCGCCACCCTCAGTTCAGTTAGCTCCCTCGCCGCCACCCTTAGTTCAGTTAGCTCCCTCGCAGCCACCCTTAGTTCAGTTAGCTCCCTCGCAGCCACCCTTAGTTCAGTTAGCTCCCTCGCAGCCACCCTCAGTTCAGTTAGCTCCCTCGCAGCCACCCTCAGTTCAGTTAGCTCCCTCGCAGCCACCCTCAGTTCAGTTAGCTCCCTTGCAGCCACCCTCAGTTCAGTTAGCTCCCTCGCAGCCACCCTCAGTTCAGTTAGCTCCCTCGCTAGCTCAGCCATTAACTCCACCACAAGCTCCATTTTCACCTCTACCATCGCTTCAGTCATCAGTTCGGTCTGCCACTCAGTCGCCCTTAGCTCCATCATCCACACTACCACCTGTTTCTCTTCCACCACAACCGTCACTACACCCAGCCACTCAGGCTGCTACTCAGTCAGTCATTCAACCCATAGCCCTGCCGTTACTATACCCTGTAGCTGAGCCACTAGCCGCCCGACCCACAGCCACTTCAGCCACTCCTTCACCCGTTACACCTCCACTACAACCATCACTGCAGCCTCCAGTGTCCCCAGTGCAGCCTCCAGTGTCCCCAGTGCAGCCTCCAGTGTCCCCAGTGCAGCCTCCAGTGTCCCCAGTGCAGCATCCCTTAGCACAGTCATCCACTCAATCACCAGCTCCACTTTCCCCTCAACTACCACTACCACCTCTAGCTCAATCTCCTGTGCACTCACCTCTGGTTCATTCTCCTGTGAAGTCATCTACTCCACTGCCTACTCCACTCTCACCACCTCCGTTACAACAGACATCAGTTCAGTCCCCTGTGCCAGTGCAGACGCCCTCAGTTCAGTCCCCCGTGCAGTTATCTACTTCACCACCATCAGTAGCTCAGCTCCCACTCTCATCCGCCTCTCCAGTAGCTCAGCTCGCACCTGAACCATTGGCCCAGTCCCCGATAGCAATACGGTCTTCTGTTCGGCTTAACATTCAGCCAGGGGTCCCAAACCTCTCTGGCTCTACATCAGCTCCTGCTGGAAGCTCGGATGAGCTCATCCAGGACTCCGTGGCTCCCACGCCGCCATCTACCTCATCCGCTGGGGGTTCCAGTGAGCCCGGCCAGCACCTCCTCGTCTCCGCTGGAGGGTCCGAGGGGCCCGTTCAGCCTCACGCCTCGTCAGCTGGAGGGTCCGAGGGGCCCGTTCAGCCTCCTGTCTCCGCTGGAGGGTCCGAGGGGCCCGTTCAGCCTCCTGTCTCCGCTGGAGGGTCCGAGGGGCCCGTTCAGCCTCCTGTCTCCGCTGGAGGGTCCGAGGGGCCCGTTCAGCCTCACGTCTCCGCTGGAGGGTCCGAGGGGCCCGTTCAGCCTCACGCCGCATCAGCTGGAGGGCCTGAGGAGCCTGTCCAGCCGCCATCTGCGACCGCTTCGTCATCGCCTGGGCCAGCCTCAGCCTCTGCAGCTCCGCCTGGTCCGGCCTCAGCCTCTGCAGCTCCGCCTGGTCCGGCCTCAGAGTCTTCGTCCTCGTCTGGCCCAGCCTCCTCAGAGCCCTCGTCTGGCCCAGCCTCCTCAGAGCCTTCGTCTGCTGCAGCCTCCTCAGAGCCTTCGTCTGCTGCAGCCTCCTCAGAGCCTTCGTCTGCTGCAGCCTCAGCCTGTGCTTCGCCTGGTCCCGTCTCGACTGGTCCTGTGCCCACCGGGCCTCGGCCAGTACGCCTGACACTGGAGAGCCGCCGCCGCTGCCTTCCGCGCGGCCGGCCCCCTGAACTGCACCGTCATCGCCTGAGTGGCCGCCGTCGCCTTCCGCACGGCCGGCCCCCGGACCCTCTTCGCCTGAGTGGCCGCCGTCGCCTTCCGCACGGTCGGCCCCCGGACCAGCGCTGTCATCGTCGCCGCCGCCTCCCGCGCGGTCGGCCTCCTGAACTGCTCCGTCGTCTCCTTCGCCGCCGCCGTTGCCTTGCGCACGGCCGGCCTCCTGAACTGTTTCCACGTCGCCGCCGTTGCCTTGCGCACGGCCGGCCTCCTGAACTGTTTCCACGTCGCCGCCGTTGCCTTGCGCACGGCCGGCCTCCTGAACTGTTTCCACGTCTCCGCCGTTGCCTTCCGCATGGTCGGCCCCCTGAACTGCTCTGTGTTTGGGTTATTTTCTTGGGCTCCGGTGTTTGCTGTGCTCTTCTTTTGTTTTCTGTTCCGAGCCCTCCGTCCTGGGCCCCCGCCGCCCGCCCTGGGTTGTTTTCTGTTTGGTTTTGTTTTTCTGTGTTTGGGCTGTCTGGAGCCAGCCCTTGAGGGGGGGGTACTGTCATGGTCCTGGGCCATGTTGGCCCAGTGTTCTTAGTTTCCTTGTATGTTTGTATTTTGTTCCTTGCTTAGGCCATGTTTTCTGAGTTGCCCTGTTGTGTTGTTCCCTAAGTGTTCTCCCTTCATGGCTCTTACCCCCTGTGTGCCCCTCTGTGTATCTGTGAGCCCTCGTCTCTCCTTATGTTTTATTCCATGCTTCCCCTGCCCATTATGTCTAAGTTCTCCCCGTGCTCTCTCTTCCCCCCTGTGTGCCCTCTATGTATTTATGAGCCCTCGTCCCCTTTTCGTGTTTATTCCGTGTCTCCCCTGCCTGTTACGTTGGTGTTCTACTCGTGCTCTCTCTCCTCCTGTCTGAACCTCTGTACTTCCTGTTTCACCTCTCCCGTCAGTGTTCAGTTCACCCCGCCCTGTCTCGTTATGATTATCAGTGTCACCTGTGTTCCCCGTGTGTTCCCACTTCCCTCGTTAACCCTCTGTGTATTTCTGTCTGCGTCTCCCTCTGTTCAGCGTGACGTCGTCCCTCATGCTGCGTGGATTTCCCTGTGTCTCTCTCTCTCCGAGTGTTAGTTTACTTTTCCCAGTTTAGTTTTGTATTTCCTATGTTCTGCCTCTTCGGCAATAAAGCTGCCTTTTGAGTTCATCCCCGTGTGTGTGAGTTTTGCATTTTGGGTCCTCCTCCTGCCTGCCACACAGCCGAGCCTTGACAAAACCAAGGAACAATGTACATTTCAATTCCTTTAATTTTAAATATGTTTATATTGTCTATCCTGTAAAATAGTCAGATGTCCATTCATATTAATGTACAGAATTCACCTGCTTGCTGCTACATTGCTGCACATTCACCCAATGTATATACTACATATATATATATATATATATATATATATATATATATATATATATATATATATATATATATATATATATATATATAATGTTCTTCCTCTACACCCCCCCCCAATTTTTTTGCACATGTCGAGGAGCGTGTCAGGCTACATTTCACTGTGTGTTATACTTGTATAACTATGCATGTGACAAATAAAGAACCTTGAACCTTGAACCATTAATGAACAGTCCTACATGTTTTTTTTTTTCTGGTGGTACAGAGCCTGCCTGTTGATGTTATCCCAGGAATGGAGTTTTAGGGAGGATGAGACATTGAAAAACTTGATTGCTAAGGTTACTGAAGGGGAAAATGGAAAGTGAGAGGGGAAATGAAAAGTTCATTTTTAATAAGCATGTGTTATACGCAGTTGACTGTGACCACCAATATCTTGAGATCCCTGGTCCCTAGGTCCTTTATCATGTACCTAACACACACCCTTCCCTGGGTCTTTAATGTTTGCAGACATACAGAAATCCTGAAGTGCATGCTCCATATGCCAGAAAACATGTCCTCCAAGGAAGTCAGACCAAAACCTCCTGTAGTCACTGCCAGTTATCTACACTCATTTCTAAAAGACCAGGGAACCAATCCGTGGCTGCCCTTCCTGCTGTTTGCATACAGAGAAGTTCCCCTACCTTTAACGGAGTTCTCCCCTTACAAGTTACTCTATGGCTGGGATGTACATGGGCCCTTGGATCTACACTCGAAGGGTTGGGAGTCTCCTTCCTTCACTTGGAGTGATAAAGTACTATGTACTCGAAATGAAGCACCATCTGGCAAGACATTGCAAGGAAGCTGGGGGAACATGTCCAAGGCTTATATAACCCAGAAAACCTGGTATGGCCAGCAGGCAAGGCACTGTGATTTCCAGCACTGTCAAAAGGTTTTGTTATTCCTCCTTTCTGCTAACACTTCTGGCAAAATGCCAATGGCCGTACACTGAAGGCTCAACAAAATGAACAGGTCCGTTTTAAACTCTAGCATCTGGCTTGTGTTGCCTTTAAGCCATTTTAAGATCCGTGGCAACGTGTCATGCAGGACGCATCTCCCTTCTGTGTGCAAGTGAATGAGTGAGTTTATGTGTCTGTAAGGAGTATGTGGTGGCTACAGTGAACACTGAAGTTTGGTCAAAGCAAAAAATCTATGATGATTTTTTTTTATAATCGAGTTGCAGCCCTAGTCAACACTGCAGTCTGCTCAAGTTACTGAGCAGTCTCAAACCAATGTTCCAAGTCCTTGGGAACACACAGGATGAGTTATCAAAAGCTGAAATACTAAGCATTGATTATCCAAGGTTTTAAAGGTTATCTTTACCTAAGCTGTTGCGAGATTTAAACAAATAAAAGTTACCGCCTTTTGGACGGGCTGAACTGCTATATGTATTTGACTGACCTGGTGTGGAAATGTTTAGACATTCACAATTTACTGACATCAAAAGGATGATTTCTTTTGCTGAGATGCTGAACCACATCAATGTCAAAGGCCTGATCCAATGTCCAAGGAACACAGAGCTTTGCTTACAAGCTCTGTAAGCTCTGTAAAAGAGAACCACCAGACTAAAAAGATCCAAAAGATATTAATTAAGAGTTGTTAATTCTCTTGCATTTTGACGTCACAAAAAAGATGTACACAAATATTGGAATTACCCTAAAACTGGCAGAAATGATGAGACAAGCCATACCTGATGAGACAAGTAAAGGCTGTACACTTCCGGTATGATGGCGCCTGTGTTTGGCTTTGCCGCTGCCGGGTGCAGTTTGTCACGCTCTTTCGTCGTGCTGTTTTTCTCTGCTCTGCTGTTTTCTATTTGTATCAATGATGTACTGGCTGCCTTGGTTTATGATCGTTTGACGCTGTTATCCATCCGATCTTCAATGATGGCTCAAGATGTCTCATCCTCCTCCTCCTTTGGCACTTTCCATCCTCCGCACTCCTTTGGCACTTTCCATCCTCCACCAGTGGCTGGATCCTCCGCCAGTGGCTGGATCCTCCGCCAGTGGCTGGATCCTCGGCCAGCGTCCTCAGCGTTCCCCGCAGACCACGGAGAAGGAGAGGAAGAAGAGCAGGTATCCAGGTGAAGCTTAGGCTTTTCTGGTGGCGGGGTCTGACTAGAAAGCGATGTCGAGCGTGCTTTGTTACCTATGCTCAGAACAGCTCCATGGAGAGGAATTTGTTTTCCACGTCCCTGCTTGGAGATGCAGGGCCCGGCTCTCCGAGACCGTGCTGCCTCAGAAGGGTTCATCCAGACTCTCCTGCTGACTGGCTTTTCATCCCCTCGGTGAGTGGAATCTACGAGCGTGAAGGCTCAAACCCCAAGTATTTACGTCCTTTAACTCGAGCCTCTGCCAAAAATGATGCTTCCACCCCGCTGAACATGGCACTTTTTAATGCCCGATCATTGACTAATAAATCGTTCGTGCTTAACGATTCTATATCTTCTAAAAAACTGGACTTCTTATTTCTGACTGAGACCTGGCAGCGGGACTTGGACTATTCGTCTCTCATTGAAATGTGCCCGAACGGCTATTCCGTCATCAGCCAGCCTCGGGGATCTGGTCGTGGAGGAGGTCTCGCGGTGGCATTTCAGGGCCGTTTCAACTGCCGTTCAGTGAAAGTTGGACACTTTCTTTCCTTTGAATTACAGCTTATTAAAATCAGAAGTAAGGATCCTTTTTATTGTGCTGTGGTGTATCGTCCACCCAGCCCAAATAGCTTGTTTTTATCGGAGTTTAGCGACTTCCTGTCCTCTACTATGAGGTTGTCCAGACTGCTTTTAGCTGGGGATTTTAACATACATGTTGATGATGACTCCGACCTCTTTGCCAGAGGTTTTATCAACATTATGGATTCTTTTCATTTTACCCAGCATGTGTCCGGCCCCACACATAACAAAGGACACACACTGGACCTTGTTTTTACTTTGGGTTTGAATATTGATTCTATTTTTTATTTTTATTTAACCTTTATTTAACCAGGAATGTCCCGTTGAGATCAAAGACCTCTTTTTCAAGGGAGTCCTGGCCAAGAGGCAGCACATTTCAAGACAAATACATACGAACAAACAAAGTTAAAATTACACAAAACAATTACACATTATTGAGGCAGCCTGTAGGCCTTTGAGTTTAGTTTTAAAAACATTTAAAGACAACAATTCAGTTAGTTTCCAGTCTTTCTGTAACATGTTCCATGAAAAAGGCGCAGAGTGGACAAAGGCTTTCTTACCCAGCTCTGTGCGGACAAGGGGAACAGACAACAGCAGCTGATCATTTGAGCGCAAGGAGTAAGAACCACTATTTGTCCTTGTGACCAAAGTACAAATATAAGGAGGCAGCAATCCAAGCATAGCTTTGTAAATAAAAGTGTACCAATGCCCCTGTCTTCTAATGGCCAAAGAAGGCCATTTTACTCTTAAGTACAAATCACAGTGATGGGTCAGGTATTTACAATTGGTAATAAACCTCAAGGAAGCATGATACATCGTGTCCAACATTAGAAGACATGAAGAAGACGCGTTCATATACAGAATGTCACCATAATCTAACACAGATAAAAAGGTTGCAGTGACAAGACGTTTTTTTACTGCAAAAGAAAAGCACTGTTTATTACGGAAGAAAAAACGAAGTTTAAGTCTCAGTTTCTTTACTAGTCTCTCTATATGTGGTTTAAAGGTGAAGGAGTCATCAATCCAGACACCAAGGTATTTATATTCATGAACTATCTCTATGACATTTCCTTCAAGGGTGGACACCACTGGAATTTGTTCCAGTGGTGTCTGAGGACATTTTTTTTTTTTTATCTCTGATCATCTCTGTATTCTTTTTAACATGTATTTTCATGAGCCTTTGTCTCCTGTTCACCGGACAATTATCTCGCGCATCATAAATTCCTCCACAGCGGAGAATTTCTCGGATGCTTTTAATTTAACAATATCCCCGCAAAATGGCGTTGATTTCTTAACAGATCTATTTAATAACCATTGTTTTTCGATTTTAGATTAAATCTGTCCGGTTAAAATGAGACCAGTTTCTGTTTCCAAGTCCTTACCCTGGCTAAATGACAACATCTGATCCATAAATCGTGATTGTCGTAAAGCTGAGCGCTTATGGAGGAAAACTCATTTAAATGTTCATCTCCTTTACTTAAAGGATCTTTTAGCCTCTTTTAACAATGCAATTAGAGATGCGAGGGCTGCTTATTTTTCTCATCTGGTTGCAAAGAGCAGAGGTAATCCTAAGGTATTATTTGACACTATTACTGATATTATTACTCCTGCTCCACCTGCTGCCATTATTTCTTCTAATGAAGACTGCGAAACATTTCTTTCTTTCTTTCTAGAAAAAATTAGTAATGTAAGGAAAAAATTGTCCCCATCAGCATCTGCATTGTCAGTTCCTACGCCAGCTCGGCCTGTCGTTTTAGAATGCTTTTTACCTGTCTCACTATCAGAGCTGGAAAAAATAGTTAATGCAACAAAAGCATCCTCCTGTTCACTCGACATTTTACCCACATCGTTATTCAAAAATGTCTTCCACTCTATTGGTCCCTGTGTGCTCACCATAATTAACACCTCACTGGGATCTGGTAAAGTCCCTGCTTATTTTAAAACTGCTGTTATACACCCCCTGTTAAAAAAGCCTATGCTGGACCCATCTCTCACTAGCAATTACAGACCAATCTCAAAAACACCGTTAATTGCTAAGATATTAGAGAAGGTTGTGGCTAAGCAGCTTACAGCAGTTTTAGACAAACATAATATCTTTGACAAATTTCAGTCTGGCTTTCGTAGAGCTCATTCTACTGAAACAGCCCTTCTTAGAGTTTCCAATGACATTCTGATGCAAAACAATGCAGGAAAGTGTTCTGTACTCCTAATGTTGGACCTCACGTCAGCCTTTGACACCGTTGACCATTATATTTTGCTTGAAAGGCTGAAATACTGGGTTGGTGTATCTGGGTCTGCCTTAGAGTGGTTCTCCTCGTATCTCTATGAACGATACTTTTCTGTGGTGGTTTCTAAGTATAGGTCATCTTCCACATCCCTGTCCTATGGTGTGCCACAAGGTTCTGTGCTGGGGCCCTTATTGTTTTTAATATATCTGCTTCCTCTCCAGCATATTTTAAGCCCCTTTGAGGACATTTGCTACCACTGCTACACAGACGACATCCAGCTATATATATCTTTTAAACCTGAAGATGTTTCTAAGCTGCAGATTCTAAATGTGTGCTTAGAAACCATCAAAGGTTGGATGGCTGACAACTTCCTCCAACTTAATGAAAAAAAGACTGAAGTCCTTGTATGTGCTCCAGACAGACATGTACCTAACATAATGAATGCTCTTGGTCCTCTTTCAACATTTGTGAAATCGTCTATCAGGAACCTAGGGGTAACCTTTGATTCTGCTCTTACCCTGGATGTCCACGTCAAATCTCTGGTTCAGTCCTGCTTCTATCATTTAAGAAACATTTCTAAATTGAGCCCCATAGTATCTCATACTGAACTGGAAATTGTTATTCATGCATTCATTTCATCACGATTGGACTACTGTAATTCACTGTTTACATGTCTAAACAAAAACTCCCTGGAGCGTCTGCAGATTGTCCAAAATGCTGCAGCAAGGCTTCTGACAAAAACATCGAAATACTCTCATGTAACACCATTGCTTATACAGCTGCACTGGCTCCCTGTTGAATTCAGAGTCCATTTTAAGATTCTGGTTCTGACATTTAAGGCTCTTCAAGAACAAGCACCAGCGTACATCATTGAACTTTTACAGCCCTATGCCCCTAGTAGGTCCCTGAGGTCTTGTGATCAGGGCCTACTTGTTATTCAGTATACAAGACTGAAAACCAAGGGTGATAGAGCTTTTGCTACTGTGGCTGCCAGACTGTGGAATTCTCTTCCTCAGAACTTAAGATCCGCAGACTCAGTGATTACTTTTAAAAAACAGCTAAAAACACATCGTTTTAAAATTGCATTTTGTTAACTTTTGACTGTTTTTGTTTTATACCTTGTGAAGCACTTTGTGATCTTTTATCTAGAAATGTGCTATATAAATAAAATTTTACTTACTTACTTACTTACCTTTCTTTGGAGTCAAGAATGCTAGGCCCTGACATGTTAGAAATTTCCACAGGTGCTTGTGTTACATAATTGGGCCTGTGCACTAGAACATTCCCTAAATGTTAAAACTAAATTAGTCACCAGTGAAATGAATGGTGAGTCACACATCACTAAGCTTGGTTTAGAGCTGGTAAAATGGTAATGCAGAGAACAAAAACAGGCACAGTTGATAATGTAGTGTACATAGACAGAGACAAGGAAAGATACAAACAAAAATGAGTGGTAATTCCAGTACTTGTAGTTCCCCATTAAACTATGCATGTACTCTATACAAGGTTTAAGCAGTGTGCCACTCAGTCTATGTTAAATTCCATCTTACATTGTAAAAAAAAGGGTCATTGTTGCACCAAAGGGAGGGAGTATGTAATCAGTTTGGTTTATTTGTTTGTCTGTCTATCTTTTTGTTAGCATTTTAGTGTCCACAGTTATCGTTTTCAAATTTAATCTGATGGTAGTATTTGTTAAAAAAAAAAAGTCAAGAAAACATGTCAAGTGATATATGGTTTTCTTAGATCATTAGTGCTGCCCCCCCCCCCCCCCCCCCCCCCGCCAAAGGTGTGTGTCCCGGCGTAAAAGTAATGCAGCATTTCAGAAAAGGAACATCAACCAACAGTAAAATATAGGGGTCATAGTGTGATGGTCTGGGGCTGCTTTGTTTCTCAGTTTCCCATTATGAATATACAGTATGGGTAAGGTGCACATATGCCATTTTTAAAATGTCTGCCTCTTTAGTAGGTATGCCTGTTTTCACTTTACAGCAGCAAACTGTAGCAACAAGGTTTTTAGTGCCACCAATAGCACCAGACCTACAGTGGGGCAAAAAAGTATTTAGTCAGCCACCGATTATGCAAGTTCCCCCACCTAAAATGATGACAGAGGTCAGTAATTTGCACCAGAGGTACACTTCAACTGTGAGAGACAGAATGTGAAAAAAAATTCCATGAATTCACATGGTAGGATTTGTAAAGAATTTATTCGTAAATTAGGGTGGAAAATAAGTATTTGGTCACCTCAAACAAGGAAAATCTCTGGCTCTCACAGACCTGTAACGTCTTCTGTAAGAAGCTTTTCTGTCCCCCACTCGTTACCTGTATGAATGGCACCTGTTTGAACTCATCATCTGTATAAAAGACACCTGTCCACAGCCTCAAACAGTCAGACTCCAAACTCCGCCATGGCCAAGACCAAAGAGCTTTCGAAGGACACCAGGAAAAGTATTGTAGAGCTGCACCAGACTGGGAAGAGTGAATCTACAATAGGCAAGCAGCTTGGTGTGAAAAAATCAACTGTGGGAGCAATCATCAGAAAATGGAAGACATACAAGACCACTGATAATCTCCCTCGATCTGGGGCTCCATGCAAGATCTCATCCCGTGGGGTCAAAATGATCATGAGAACGGTGAGCAAAGATCCCAGAACCACACGGGGGGGCCTGGTGAATGACCTGCAGAGAGCTGGGACCAAAGTAACAAAGGTCACCATCAGTAACACACTACAACGGCAGGGAATCAAATCCCGCAGTGCCAGACGTGTTCCGCTGCTGAAGCCAGTGCATGTCCAGGCCCGTCTGAAGTTTGCCAGAGAGCACATGGATGATACAGCAGAGGATTGGGAGAATGTCATGTGGTCAGATGAAACCAAAGTAGAACTTTTTGGTATAAACTCAACTCGTCGTGTTTGGAGGAGGAAGAATACTGAGTTGCATCCCAAGAACACCATACCTACTGTGAAGCATGGGGGTGGAAACATCATGCTATGGGGCTGTTTTTCTGCCAAGGGGACAGGACGACTGATCCGTGTTAAGGACAGAATGAATGGGGCCATGTATCGTGAGATTTTGAGCCAAAACCTCCTTCCATCAGTGAGAACTTTGAAGATGAAACGAGGCTGGGTCTTCCAACATGACAATGATCCAAAACACACCGCCCGGGCAACAAAGGAGTGGCTCCGTAAGAAGCATTTGAAAGTCCTGGAGTGGCCTAGCCAGTCTCCAGACCTCAACCCCATAGAAAATCTGTGGCGGGAGTTGAAAGTCCGTGTTGCTCGGCGACAGCCCCAAAACATCACTGCTCTCGAGAAGATCTGCATGGAGGAATGGGCCAAAATACCAGCTACTGTGTGTGCAAACCTGGTAAAGACCTATAGTAAACGTTTGACCTCTGTTATTGCCAACAAAGGTTATGTTACAAAGTATTGAGTTGTATTTTTGTTATTGACCAAATACTTATTTTCCACCCTGATTTACGAATAAATTCTTTACAAATCCTACCATGTGGATTCATGGATTTTTTTTTCACATTCTGTCTCTCACAGTTGAAGTGTACCTCTGGTGCAAATTACTGACCTCTGTCATCATTTTAAGTGGGGGAACTTGCACAATCAGTGGCTGACTAAATACTTTTTTGCCCCACTGTAGTCTGCCAGTAGCAACAATCCCACCACGATTTCTCCAGAAAGTTTTCTTGTACTCTTTTATTTTAACTATACAGAAGGTAATTTCTGCCTCAACGGGTCCCTTAATCAAAACATGAAAAAACGATGTAGCCTGGCCTGCTTATAACAACAATATATGAGCCAAAAATGTAAATTAATTAACACTTGAAAGACTCACCAGGCTCAAGGCACCAGGGCTTCTCCTCCTCAAAGGACAGCTCTGGAGGGCTATTTTCCAAGGACCTGCATGAGCAACAAAATGTAACTGAATCACAGCACCCCAACTAAACTCTAATGACATACAGACAGAAAACTGTTGAAGGCAAACCAACTGGACATAGTAGTGGTGGACAAGCAGAGGAAGAAGGCCGTAATAATAGATGTAGCTATATAAAGTGATAGCTACATCAGGAAGAACAATGTGAAGAAGAACGTGAGAAGCTGGAGAAATACTAAGGACAGAGAGAGGAGCTGGAGAAGCAAGGTCAAAGGTGAAGACAAGTCTTGGGCAACTGCTCTGTCTAGCAGTAGCTGATGTTTTGTCCTTCTGGTGTTTCGCCAATTCCTCTGGGTTTGCCAAAAACCCAGAGGAATGATTCCAATACACTGCTGAATCTATGTCATGAAGAATGACTGCTGTTCTAAAGGCAAAAATTGCTAAACATTTTTATTAAAAGTCTTGAGTTACAGCTGAAAATCTGCATTCAATCAATTTTATCTTTATGAATGTTTCATTCACTGTGGTGGTGAATAGAGGCAAAACTACAAAAATTATGTCTGACCAACTACCTATGGAACTAACAATATACCATGTGTGTGAAGACCAATACCTGCTTGCTACAGTGATGCAGACAGGAGTCTGACTCAGGCACAGACTGGATGAAGGAATGTGATAGTTGCCCTCCGGTCCTTCCATTGCCCCTTGATGTTGTTCTAACACAGGGCTGCAAAAAGGGTTGGAGGATCTGCAAAGATGACATTTGATTTGTCAAAACAACCTTTGACTACATTAGCTAGTTTGTCTAATGGTTAACTATAAGAGGGAATCTTATGCAAAAGCCCTTTCTAACCCTTTTTCTGTCAGAGGTTTGCTCCTGTCAAAGGGGTGTATTTCTCTCAAAAATTGTTCAAGATGTCTTATTATGTTGGTTAGGTTTGTCAGACCAAGGAAAGTTTAGATACAGTCGGAGGAATAATTATTCGAGCTACTTTGTAAGTTTATTCATTTCCAAAACAATGAATAGTCTCTAATTGCATAGAGACAGAATTCAACCAAAAAAACAACCCAGAAAAAATAAGAGTTAAAACCCCCTGAAAAGTTATTATAAACAGATTTGCATGTCATTGAGTGAAATTAGGTTTTGCTCCACAAGATCAAATACTTGTTTTAGTACTTGGTCAAGAATACTAACTTTCTTGGCATAATTTCTTATTATCAGGTTTTCATATCTCTCAGGTGGGATTTTGGTCTTTTAGGTTTCTTGGTTGCCTGGTTGGCAGCTTCAAGTTTCAGCTTGCTATAGTAATGAGGTCAGGAGACTGATAAGGCCAGGGTGGCTGTAGCTCAGGTGGCAGAGCAGGTCAGCCACTAATCAGAAGATCGGTGGTTCGATCCCAGGTTGCCTCCTGGCTGCATGCCAAATATCCTTGGGCAAGATACTAACCCCATGTTTGCCTACTGGTGGTCAGAGGGCCCGCTGGCGCCGGTGTCCGGCAGCCTTGCCTCTGTCAGTGCGCCCCAGGGCAGCTGTGGCTACAATGTAGCTTGCCAGTGTGTGAATGGATAAATGACTGAATGTAGTGTAAAGCACTTTGGGGTCCTTAGGGACTAGAAAAGCGCTATACAAATGCAGGCTATTTACTTCACAACCTTCTTCTATAGCCACTCTATAGCCACAAGTCCCATACACCAGCGGTCCCCAACCCTCGGGCCACAGACCGGTACAGGTCCGTGAGTGGTCTGGTTGGTGGCTACGAGAGTTGATGCTTGGGTGTCAAATTTATGGTTTTCAGGGTTTTTATTGTTAACTTTTCCCGTGTTGTAGTTGTGTGTCTTATTTTGAAAGAAATATTTACACATTACCATAGCGACCAGAGAGCATTAAGGGGCAGAGAGGAGGACACAACTACACAGTGAATTTGTGTTTATTACTATATTTACAAAATACCACAGTTTTTGTCTTGGTCGTATCATTTTACCTTAAAGGCCAGTCCATGAAAATATTATCTGACATTAAATCGGTCCGTGGTGCAAGAAAGGTTGGGGACCGCTGCCATACACGGCCCATCTTTAGTGATTTGGTTGAGGGAAGGAGGTTCTCATCCAACATTTTACTTTCTATAGTAAAAAGAAACATGGTCCGGTCCTTTTCCCTGTCAATGTAGTGAAGTCATCCTCTACCCTTAGACAAACTGCCCCAAAGCATAATGTTTCCACTTCTTACTTGACTGTGGGACTGGTGTTATTTGGGTCATACTCAGCATTTCTCTTCCTCCAAACACAGTGGTTTGAGTTGATGCCAAAGTACTCAATTTTGGTTTCAGTGGAAGGCAGATGCCAACATTTGAAAGTATATGTACATCAATCGCACAATCACACAATACTTTTTCAGTTTTAGCCTCCTCTTTGGGTTAAATCTTCATCAGAAGTATCAGCTCTATCTCCTGCCTCCAGTACATCTGGATACACAGAATATCTAATCTAAAAGCTAAAAGGCTATTATCATTCAGCCATTACTTTTGGCAGTTTCTAACCATCAGATTTGCCTTAACCTGTAGACATCATTGGTAAAAGATCTGAAACCACAGAGAAAACAAAAGAAGAGTTTCATATATACTCCCTGTTATGGAAAATTCTAGTTTATCCTCACATTTAGATTTATGTGAGGATAAATCTAAATCCTCACAGTACACAGTAAATTAGTGTATGATTTTTGTATAACCTTTGCCTGCTTAAGATGAAGCAAGTGTGTGTCAGTATGACCTCATAAAGAACTGCTTAGCTAGGCCTAATGATGTTTCACTATGTTATCTGCTAACTGTTAGGGTGTAGAAGGACGAAACTCCCAAGATGACAGATGCCAGCAGCTTCCTGGGAAAAGATAGTGGAAGATGCTCTGCCCAGCCACTGCCCATGGGACAGAAGCCTGTTGTAACTAAAAGATACAGAAAGTTGTGTGTGGGGAGGGGGTATAAAAGAGGAGCTGAGACACCCCAAGGGTAGAGCTGGCACGACTGTGAACTGTGATGTTTGATGTGTGTGTTGGCTCTCCTGCGCAGTAATAAATAGCTTGACCACAGCTCTTTCCGTGTTGCAGACTTTATTTACAAAATTCCATGACAAGTTTGGCATCACAAACAGGATGCTCCGAGTGTGGGAACTCCAAAGACGGCTGATCACCCCAAGGCAAAAAGTCAATCCTCGGTCCCACTAAAGCTTCAAAAAGGGGGAGTTGTGAGGCGAGTCCTCAGCGAAACACCGAGATCATCCAAAAGAACTAGGGGAGAATCTGCACTGGTGAGCTGTGTCCAACCTATGTCATATATGGATGTATAAGTCACTTGGGTTCTCCGTTTGGTCAGGCCAAAGGGTGGGTGAGTCATGGCGCACCTCCGTGATATTTCACGGAGAAGTTCTGGGCTTAAGTACAGAGCAATTTCCTGAGGTCTCAGCTACACACAGGATCTAATGGCCCCTGGGGCAGTGGCTCATGGGAGGTCGGCCGAGTAGCTTAGAGTCTGCAGAAAAAAACCCTAGGCGCCAGGGGACTGGCGTTAGGCGGCAGTATTTTAGCATGTTTGGTCTGTAGAAGGCAAAAGGCTTTGCTAAGGACGCTTACCGAATAACATGGGATGACAGTCAGCACGGCCGAATTAAGGGCTGGGGCGTGGACTGTCACGCACGCTCAACCGGGTGATCAAAGTGAGAACTCAGTCTTTGACTCAATGGTAAAAAATGTAGAAAGAAAGCATGAAATATGTCGTGAGAAAGAAAAAGAAATGTTGAAAAGAAAGTCAGTTGATGTGGATTGAATGAATGATGAAAGAGAGGTGTTTGAAAGTATGGGTGGAGAGAAGAGAAAGCAGTTTTGGAAGGGAAAAAAAGTGGAAGAAAAAAATGTGAAAAAGGAGGAGAGAGGGAGAACCAGAACCAGAACCAGCAGCAGTGGTGGCTGCAAGCAGACTAAGAGGAGCAGGGCAGGACCCCAGGGGACGCTTCAGGTCGTGGTTTTCCCAAGACGCCAGAACAGGGAAGTGACGCAAAAACACAAACCTACATATATACACACACTGATACAGTGAGGAGTGATACAAGAGCCACACACAAACACGGACGCACACACATGCTGACGCAATGAAGAAAGCTTCGCTAACAAGTGCTACGGAAAAAAAGTGCTCCACACACACACATACACAAACACAGAGACTGCTGCAAGAAGCCACACTTAGAACACATTTCATGCCATCCAAAGGGCAAATATGTGCATTTAACAAACAAAGCCTATAAATCTCTGCCTATGTATACAATGTCTGTGTGTGGTGAGAAGGTGGAATTTCTTGTAGACTACGGAGCCACTCTGTGTTACACTCTCACCCTGAAATTCCAGCCAACATTAGAAGGTACACCCACACTGTCTCTGCAACAGGCCATGTTCAAAGAGATAATTTCACCATTCCCCTGTCCTGAATTGACGGACAGGGCCAAAAGTTAAAAGTTTTGTCAGACTCATGTCCAGTAAATTTACTTAATGTGTAAATTAAACATAAATTTGATCTCCTGCCATGATGGCATTACAATCACACAGTCAGAATGTGACCATGCAATGGTGAAATACAGCCCTGTGACCCCTGCCTTCGTGTATGAATGGAAGCTGGGGGCAGGGCTGCTCACTGAAAGTTTTTTTTTTTGTTTGTTTTTTTTTACAAACAGCACGTGACTGCATGCCTCCAGATGCCATTTTTGGCCGCTGATGGCCTGCACTGCACTTTTCACTGTGCTTCGCAGAGCCCTGATGAGAGACATGGGGAGGAGTGGTAAAGAGTTGAACATGATAAACTAACAATGAAATGCTTATTTTAGAGCTTTACATTTGCTGCACTTGCGATTTCCCTCACTAAAGAACAAAAGGTTATTTATAATGGATGCATCCACCCCACACATCTTCCTTGCTAGGTCTGCTGACTACAGGTGGGAAGACCTGGGCAGATTTGTGCACAATTGTAAAAGAGCTTGTGATTGGCAAGTCAGGGAGGACCCAAGTGTTGTTCACCCTAAAAAATGATTGCTTATAAAACAGTTATGCTGTCTATTGTTATACTGTTCACTGTTTGCTCATTTGAACTGTTTGATCCCACTGTTGATCAGAGGTGCCTGACGGCCTGTGGGCCAAGTCTAAATACGATGTGGGACTGATTAAAGATTGCAAACCAGCTGTTATCATCTTGTCCTGTAAACTTAGTGGGTTATGAATTGATATGTAAATTAGTTGATTGTTATTAGATCAGGGAACGATCATTTAATTATAACACAAGTGAGCAGAATGTTGCAAATGAGTGGAGACTAACAGACTGAGTTTCCGGTTTCTGATGTATGTGAAGCTTGCACATAGACATACACACACACCTGATTATATGGGAACAAACTTGCTTTGTCAAGTGAAATACATGACATCATCTCACATATTTTTATTTTAAATGCTAAATAAAATGATTGGGTTTATGATTAGTGCAACAGTACAGACCTGAGGAAGAAACTCACATTCCAGGGATGAAACATTGCAATGAGGTGTTTAGGAAGCATCTGACAGTAAACATTAGTGTTGTGTGAACTGTGCAGCTGCTAACAAAAATTTATCTGGTGGAACTATGCCAGTTGACCCCAGACTCTCCAGAACTGTGTGACATCTCAGAGCACTTGTGGGCAACCAGTGGATATGATGCGGGGGAAATGAACGGGGTAGTGAGTCTTAAGTCTGAGTTCAGACCAAGTAAGCATAAACAACAAATAAAGCCAGAAACAGTGAATGCACTACTGCATCTCATGGCACCTGAAGTTCTAATCCTCACACCATACTGTTCCACCAGAAAAACACATTTTTTCTGTGATTTATCTGGCTGACGTTTTTGTTTTGTTTTAGTGTTAGGCTGATCCTATAAGTCAGTTTGGGTCTGTTTTCTCTTTCTAAGAGAATGACAGCCTTATGCTTGGACATGTCCTAAAACTAGACCTAATGTTTTAGGGGGTTTTTTTGTAACAGTGCACTTAAATAAAACCTGTCAGGTGTCACCCCTCCAGGGCATGATATTTTGTGTGCTGATGATTTAACAATCAGCTCTCTTTTCAGCAGGCCTGCAAGATTGATACGAAAGCGCTATGAAACATCCTTACTGGAAACATTTGCAAAGTGTGATTCTTCAGATTACAATGGGCTTTGGAGAAATTCACTCGTCTGGGACACGTGATCTCACGCGACAGTAAGTCCCTCTGTGTAAAAAGGTTGTAGCGATTCAATCCATTCCAAAATCATAAGGAATTGTTTTTTCTTTTTTTGATATGACATCGTATTGCTATTAGTGGATACTCAAATATGTGCGCGAGAGGCTCCACTCTCAGCAATGACAAATGTGAAGGGACTGACTGGACTGTGACAGACTGATAATGTAAATAAAGCTTTGACTGACTTGAAACTGAGATTAAAGACTGCACCAAGTTTAGGATTAGTAAATGCTGTTAAACAATTCACAAAAAACAGTTAGAAAAGGGTGGATGTTTGTGCGTTGTTTGGTTTTGTTTTCACAGGAGCGGGCAGCGACCAGAGATGGGAAGACTATCTAGGTTCACATAAGCTTGTGGGCCGTGCAAACTCAACCCTTAACTGCCACTTTCAGTGTAACTGTTTCTTGTAGAGAAATCTATGTATTTACTAGCTTTGTTGTTTATGATGCCATAATGTATTGTTGGAAAATGCCAAATGTCACAGTTGAAGAATGTACTGTGTTAAACCCAGAATAACTTATTTCACAGGAGCTGATGGCTAACCACATGATTTTGTTGCAGCTATTTCTAGAATCTATTTGTCCAGATCTGATCTACAGGATGCATAACTGGCTAATGTTGTTTTTTTCCTGAAGGTCTTTGTGGAGGATTTGGCATCACACAGACAGTAAAAATAAAGCAGGATGTGAAGTAATCACAGAACATCTTAGCGTTGGGCTAATTATTATATCAGTATTTATCTCAAGTTGCTGAGCTCATAACATTGAAACAAGTGAGTGACATTACTTATGACCAGTCACTATACCTAATTCTAAATACACACGGGATGATCCATGATTTGGGCATATTATGGGAACAATGACTTTTTTTAATGATTCAGGAAAATCCATTGCACATGACAAACTTGTGGCTGCAGTGCTGGATGCCTTATTACTCCTCTGACCTACAGTTGTTCGTAAATGTGAAGTTTATATTAACTCAAGATTCTGTTTTCTAGGCAATTACAGAGCAGATGCGGTGGTAAAACCAGTAGTTAAGCAGAATTAACATGAAAACCATGCTAATTTCATTTCCTAGCACAGGTTTAAAACTATTTCGTGATATTTCTATGATTTTCAATTATTTTTTTCTATGATTTGTGTGACTAACAATTCATGTACAGGTATTAAAACTCTACAGGTGGTACAGATTAGTGATGGTAAATTCTATTCTTTTTACTGAATCGGGTTTGAATGCGTCACTCACCAAAGTGAATCGGGTTTTTGAGTCATTTGAGTCACTGAGTCAGTTGAACAGAGAGTGCAAAAAATGTACCCCTAACCCTAACTTAATTTGTTTTCATGTAAATACTGCTAAGATGAGTGACTGAAAAAGAAAAACAACTATTTTTGCTCTCAAAAAAGAGCAAAAAAAAAAATTAAAGATTTCTAAAGGGAACATTTTTTTTTATTTTTTTTTATTAGTATTTTCCTCAAATGTGTCAAATATATATTTTCTCATCTAAATGTCCACTGAGCTGTTTGCCAGGGGGCGGTAATGCTCCTTAACTCTGGTTGCCAACCAAGAAGAAGAAGAAGAAGCTGTGAGCCAGGAGGGAGGCGGTGAGTGAGCGTTGTCACTACCCGATCCGTACCGGAAACCCGATCGGCACCCCGCATGCGCAAATCTTACGTCACTTCCTCTCTTTGCCAACATTGCGACATTCAATATATTTGAATGATACGGTTAAATCTTTGACTTTAGTTAAAAAGAAAAAGGCTGCTTTTTTTGTTTCCTTTATGGAAGATTTTGATTTAGTGAGTTAATAATTTGTTAAATTATGTGAGCCCATCTTTATATTTTATTTTCACTATGTATGAAAGTTGCTAATATGTAAGAAATGTCTATTCTCTGAATCTGTAATATATGGTGCATTTTGTTTGTATGTTTATATTACTAATAAAAAAATAAATAAAAATTTGAATGATACGGTTAGCGCCCAGTTAGCTCCTAGCATTTCTCAACAGCTCTGCCTCCTTTTCGACTGCCCGGGACATTTAAACAATGGATAATCTGTATACAAAGAAATTCATGCTTTTCTCCTCAACAGAGAGTGTCCCCTGATTGAGCAACAGCGCCGTAAAATAAGAAGAATGGCGCCTAATTACAGAGTTAATAATGCAGACTTTGTAATATCTCACGTGTAGATTCATCAGCCAGATGAAGTCTTTACTGACAATTGACAGTGATAGCGCACATCATCATCACTATTCCAACAATCCTCTCCTCACAGACAAGCATAAACACACTCGATTATCACTAAATCAAATTTAACACACGTTTGTAATGACGCTAATTCAGTTTACAATAGGGTTCATTCACTCAGTCAGCAGGTGGCGGTATCCTCGTGCACTGCCATTAAACGAACAGAAGAAGAAGAAAACCCCTGCACATGCGCGGTACGGATCGGGTAGACCCGATTTGTACGGTCCGACTTTGCAAATGCGCAGTAAGGATCAGGAGTCCCGATCTGTCACTATCTTTTTATTTTTTTGTTTTTGTCTACATTATATTAAATGTTTCATTATCGGAAACATTTTAAGGGATACTTACTGTGGCCCTGAGAGGCCAAACTGACTGCAACTTCAGAAAACACTTGCAAAAAGAAAAATGCTGCAAAAAGAAAAATGCTGCAAAAAGAAAAACGCTGCAAAAAGAAAAACGCTGCAAAAAGAAAAACAACACAACGGAAATAGGAAAAAAGACAACGGAAATGTTTCTGGGGAGACAGTAACCGGACGGACCAGTTGCACAAACCAAAACATGCTAACAAGTGCACTGGGACTGGGAGACACTTCAAAGAAGCGGAGCGGCCAAAGAGTAAACTTTCAAAAGTAAGTTCTGAATATTATGTCACTTATTTATGTGCAAATGTTTAATAATGAGGAACATTAAAACATTACTGTTGGCCACATGCCGGCAAAGTTATGTGACATTAGCGATGTTTGTACTTTCAGCATTTACTTTGTTTTAAAGCCTTTACTTTATATGCTGTTAGATAGTCGACCTTAATCTTACAGAGAATCTGATGATTTTGTGGATAATTAAAGTCAGTCATATATCCAAAAACACAACAAGCTGAAAGTCAGTGATGCTGTTTGGTTTGCAGTCCTGAATATCACGGCACAAGCAGGATTCACTGCACTGTTAATGTTAGCTATGTTATATTGTTGCCTCTGTTCGGTGGTGTCGAGCCAAACGGACTTTAACGTGTGTTTGAACGAGCTGACGGTTCACTCGTTAAGCTGAAAGAAAGATGCTTTAATCACAGGAGTCACACATGTGTCCATTGTACCATCTGGGAACTCTTCTTGTTTAGCACTCGTAATAACACAAACACTAAATCCTCCTGTTTGTAGCAGTGTATACACCTGAGACTGTCACCTGTCTGTCTGTCCTGCACTCTCTCTCTTTTTCTTTCTCTCTGATTGTGGAATAAAAGTATGAACATGTATTTATAAGTTACACTTGTGTTTGAATCCTGCAGCTTATCACACATTTGATTTCCATGTGTGACAACTGCAAGTGTCCAGAGTGAGGACAGACTGAGGGACCCACTGCTGCACATCATCTGTGAGGCTTTGCACCCCTGATGATCTACCAGGACAAACTCAGCAGTGTGTGAGGAAGAGGAGGAGGAAGAGCCAGCAGCAGCTGACAGATGGAGAGAATAGACAGACTGTTCCCTGTTTGTGAAGGACTGCTAGAAAAGTTTAAAATCCCTAACTGTCTGTCCTGAATCAGTCTTATTAGGTAATGTTCAAATAATTGTATCAGTGTGGGAGAAAGTACTCAGGGCCTTCAGGTTACACACTATGAAAGGCAGCAACAAGTTTAATGTTCAGAAACCTAAAGTATGTATCAGCAGCAGAATGGAGCTAAAAATAAATGTTTGTTTCAGTTCTATGAAGCTTTGAGTATTTTGGATTAGTAGCACTGCTGTGTTTGTTGCATCATATTGCTGTAATTGTTTATTTGCTTTATATATTCTGAGGTATTGCCCTGCGACAGACTGGCGACCTGTCCAGGGTGTACCCCGCCTTTCGCCCTATGACAGCTGGGATAGGCTCCAGCGCCCCCCGCGACCCTGAAAAGGATAAGCGGAAGCGAATGGATGGATGGATATTCTGAGGTAAGTTGATCTATAGTGTTACATCATATTTTATAAGGATGTTATGTGTTTGTATACTTTCTGCCCAGTTTGACCCATTTAGCAGAAGTCAGCCTGTTTAAGGCTCTGATATCTATTCTGTATGACTTAAAAGAAGTTATGACATGGTCTGATTTTGTCACCCATTAAAGAAATATTTAATATATCAGTCTACTCTTCATTTTATCAGAAACAGTTATCACAGCTCGTACATTTTCTTTTTACACATATATGTAAGCATTGAGCCAAATTTAGTAATGCCAACATACTGAAGGAACAACATTTGTCTCTTATATATAATACATCTATATATACACTGTCAAAGATACTTGAGTGTCTTTGAGTGAAGATTTAAGGTGATAGGACATATAAATAGCTGCAACTTGAATCTTTACTGAAGCTCAGTGTTTGGCACAGAGTTCATGTTCACTGCTGTAATAACTAATAATGATTAATATAATATTGGCCATATTATATTTACATTACCAAAGTGAGATGACTTTAGTCTCATGAACAACATTAGCTAATTGTTATTTACTAACTAATCTTAAATGACTGTTCAGTACAG
This sequence comes from Rhamphochromis sp. 'chilingali', assembly GCF_963969265.1. Lineage (NCBI taxonomy): Eukaryota > Metazoa > Chordata > Actinopteri > Cichliformes > Cichlidae > Rhamphochromis > Rhamphochromis sp. 'chilingali'. Next base: position 6,781,281 of record NC_137946.1, on the reverse strand, counting down.
AAATGAAGCCCAAAAATCATGTTTTACAGTTCTGTGGTCTCAGCCTCAGACACTTATCAAATCACACAAAGCTCATGTAGAAACAAATGTACAAAATATGTTCTCCTTCATTTCTGTCAAACAAAGTTGTATGAAAAGTTTCCAGCTGTTAGTATCATGGTTGCTAGGCAACCTGGGCAGAGGCTAGACCATCCCATCTCACAAGGCTACAAGCCTCACACTTCCGGCCTTAGCGGAAGCCTTGAGTACGCGGCCCTTGAGGACCGTGGAGGCTGCGTACTTTAAGGCTGCAGACCCTGAATTGGGAAACAGTCCCTGAATTGGGATACAGCCATACATAGGCTGTATCCCAATTCGGGGTCTGACTCTGAGTCTGCAGAGGGTCCCAGTGATGTGGAAGACATCATGCCTCGTCCCTGTACCAAAGACACCACGTCCCAGTGGCCCCCAGGATTACAGGCCCGTGGCACTGACCTCTCACATCATGAAGACCCTGGAAAGGCTCATCCTGGACCAGCTGCGACCCATAGTAAGACCACATCTGGATCCCCTTCAGTTCGCTTATCAGCCTCGTCTTGGAACTGAGGACGCCATCATCTACCTGCTCAATCGTGTCTACACCCATCTGGACCAGCCGGCGAGCACTGTGAGGGTCATGTTTTTTGACTTTTCTAGTGCTTTCAATACCATCAGGCCGACCCTCCTGGGTGATAAGTTAGCAGCGATGCAGGTGGATGCTTCCCTGGTGTCCTGGATTGTTGATTACCTGACAGGAAGACCACAATATGTACGTCTCCCACAGTGTGTGTCTGACAAGGTAATCAGCAACACAGGGGCACCACAGGGGACTGTCCTCTCCCCCTTCCTCTTCACCCTCTACACCACAGACTTCAGCCACTGCACAGAGACCTGCCATCTTCAGAAGTTTTCTGATGACTCTGCGGTGTTGGGATGCATCAGCAGGAATGATGAGACAGAGTACCGGGCTGTGGTCGACTCCTTTATCACGTGGTGTGAGCAGAATCATCTGCAGCTCAACGTGGCAAAGACCAAGGAACTGATCGTGGACTTCAGGAAGACCAGGAAACACTTGACCTCTGTTTCAATCCAGGGGGTCAGTGTTGACATTGTGGAGGACTATAAATACCTTGGAGTACACATTGACAATAAACTGAACTGGGCTAAAAAAAAAAACACCACAACACTTTGCAGGAAGGGCCAGAGTCGTCTTTTTTTTTTTTTTTTTGAGGCGACTGAGGTCTTTCAACATCTGCCAGAAAATGCTCAGAATCTTCTGTTGTGGCCAGTGTGATCCTCTATGCTGTTGCATGCTGGGGGAGCAGGCTGAGGGTAGCAGATGCCAACAGACTTAATAAACAAATCCGTAAGGCCAGTAATGTTGTGGGGATGGAGCTCTCAAGGTGGTGTCGGAGAGGCGGATGCTGTCCAAGATAAAGACAATGTTGGATAACACCTCCCACCCACTCCATGACATGCTGGTCAGTCACAGGAGCACGTTCAGTGAGAGACTGAGAATACCGAAAAGCACCATTGAACGACACAGGAAATCTTTCCTGCCTGTGGCCATCTCCCTGTACAATGCATCCACTTAACACACTGGTTACTGCTACAACTACACGTTTCTTTTCCAGCTATTTATTAAGGAGTGACTTATGTGTATATATTGTACTATTCTTAGTTAGCGTATTGTCTGTCTTGTCTTAATGTTGGTTTATGTTGGTTTATAATAGAGCACTGTAACAAAAAATAATTTCCCCCAGGGATCAATAAAGTATTCTGATTCTGATTAGTTATTACAGCAATGAACATGAACTCTGTGCCAAACACTGAGCTTCAGTAAAGATTCAAGTTGCAGCTATTTATATGTCCTATCACCTTAAATCTTCACTCAAAGACACTCAAGTATCTTTGACAGATGTATTATATATAAGAGACAAATGTTGTTCCTTCAGTATGCTGGCATTACTAAATTTGGCTCAATGCTTACATATATGTGTAAAAAGAAAATGTACGAGCTGTGATAACTATTTCTGATAAAATGAAGAGTAGACTGATATATTAAATATTTCTTTATTGGGTGAGAAAATCAGAACATGTCATAACTTCTTTTAAGTCATACAGAATAGATATCAGAGCCTTAAACAGGCTGACTTCTGCTAAATGGGTCAAACTGGGCAGAAAGTATACAAACACATAACATCCTTATAAAATATGATGTAACACTATAGATTAACTTACCTCAGAATATATAAAGCAAATAAACAATTACAGCAATATGATGCAACAAACACAGCAGTGCTACTAATCCAAAATACTCAAAGCTTCATAGAACTGAAACAAACATTTATTTTTAGCTCCATTCTGCTGCTGATACATACTTTAGGTTTCTGAACATTAAACTTGTTGCTGCCTTTCATAGTGTGTAACCTGAAGGCCCTGAGTACTTTCTCCCACACTGATACAATTATTTGAACATTACCTAATAAGACTGATTCAGGACAGACAGTTAGTGATTTTAAACTTTTCTAGCAGTATTTCACAAACAGGGAACAGTCTGTCTATTCTCTCCATCTGTCAGCTACTGCTGGCTCTTCCTCCTCCTCTTCCTCACACACTGCTGAGTTTGTCCTGGTGGATCATCAGGGGTGCAAAGCCTCACAGATGATGTGCAGCAGTGGGTCCCTCAGTCTGTCCTCACTCTGGACACTTGCAGTTGTCACACATGGAAATCAAATGTGAGATAAGCTGCAGGATTCAGACACAAGTGTAACTTATAAATACATGTTCATACTTTTATTCCACAATCAGAGAGAAAGAAAAAGAGAGAGAGTGCAGGACAGACAGACAGGTGACAGTCTCAGGTGTATACACTGCTACAAAACAACACAAGAGAAGGAGGATTTAGTGTTTGTGTTATTACGAGTGCTAAACAAGAAGAGTTCCCAGATGGTACAGTGGACACATGTGTGACTCCTGTGATTAAAGCATCTTTCTTTCAGCTTAACGAGTGAACCGTCAGCTCGTTCAAACACACGTTAAAGTCCGTTTGGCTCGACACCACCGAACAGAGGCAACAATATAACATAGCTAACATTAACAGTGCAGTGAATCCTGCTTGTGCCGTGATATTCAGGACTGCAAACCAAACAGCATCACTGACTTTCAGCTTGTTGTGTTTTTGGATATATGACTGACTTTAATTATCCACAAAATCATCAGATTCTCTGTAAGATTAAGGTCGACTATCTAACAGCGTATAAAGTAAAGGCTTTAAAACAAAGTAAATGCTGAAAGTACAAACATCGCTAATGTCACATAACTTTGCCGGCATGTGGCCAACAGTAATGTTTTAATGTTCCTCATTATTAAACATTTGCACATAAATAAGTGACATAATATTCAGAACTTACTTTTGAAAGTTTACTCTTTGGCCGCTCAGCTTCTTTGAAGTGTCTCCCAGTCCCAGTGCACTTGTTAGCATGTTTTGGTTTGTGCAACTGGTCCGTCCGGTTACTGTCTCCCCAGATACATTTCCGTTGTCTTTTTTCCTATTTCCGTTGTGTTGTGTGTGCTTTTGCAGCGTTTTTGTTTTTGCAGCGTTTTTCTTTTTGCAGCATTTTTCTTTTTGCAGCGTTTATCTTTTTGCAGCATTTTTCTTTTTGCAAGTGTTTTCTGAAGTTGCAGTCCGTTTGGCCTCTCAGGGCCATCGTAGATACTTGTTATTCTTAACATCTTAACAGATACTCTGACCTGTAACTATCATAAAATGCTTCGACCGGAAGTAGACACCTTTCGCGCATGCGGGGTATCGATTGGGTTTCCGGTACGGATCGGGTAGTGACAGTGAGTCCTGAGTGATTCAGCACAGGAAGGGAGGGGTGAGTGAGTCCTGAGTGATTGATTACCCTACGATTCAGCACAGGAAGGGAGGGGGTGAGTAACTCAAATGTGCTGTTAGCATGTTAGCAGAGCGATTCTACTGTGAACTGAGGAGCTATTGTCTTGATGTGAGCTTTCTACTCAGGGTTTTTTCTTCCAGTTCAGAGCAGAAATGTTTTTGTTAAGAAACTGGCTGTTGTTTGTTTCCCCACACAATTTTAATTATAAGCTAGATATATTTCTACTATTGAAATTAGTTTGCTAACAGCAACAGGAATGAGTCAGTGAGTCAGTTGGGCTTGTGAATCATGATTCACGAGCCAGTAAAGTTATTTTCGAGTATTGAACATCACTAGTACAGATAAGCTTTTGATAACCCACATGTGAAGTTCACTGAACAGAAAGTAAAATGCTGCTGCTGGATGCTTTCAAAATGGTTAGAAGTTTTTCCTTCTAGTAAGGACATACAGCTGCAGTAGCCAGAGTATTGCTGGAAGAAATCATCTGAAGGGTAGAATCTCCAGACTGAGACTGGGTGCTGATCAGAAATCTTCAGAGAACCAGCAGGAAGCAGGGACCAGTCCACGTAAAGCTGACAACCCAGACAGCGGTTAAGGTCAAGAGTCCTGTCGTTTGGGGTCACAGTAGTCATAACGAGAAAATTCCAGAGCCACAGCAATAACCACAAAGGTTAAGAAAGATCCCTACGTTAGACGCTGAGGAAGACGACAAGGGTGTATGGCGTGCTCTGCCCTTTCATCCTACAGCTGCGTTGGAACGCGAGAGTGAGGGGTGAAAAAGCACCCTCCTCCAACAAGGGCGTGACAAGCTCCCAACTTAGTGACTTGCAGAGCGAGGCTCTGTGTCACCTACGAGGGGATCAGCGATGGAACGCAGAAAACACCTGATAAAACAGTCAGGCAGTTTTGCCTGAAAAGTTCAGTGTGTTTTTTAAGTTAAGGTGGTCATTGGTGTGACTTTTCTAATTGTTTCACAGATGACATAAATTTACATGACTCTCCAAACATCACAAACACAGGAAAGGTGTATATGAATTGCTGACTTTCAAACTTTTCTATAGCCCTGATCTGATTAAAAGTAACTAGTGTAAACATGGTATGCAAATTTCTCAGCCATTTGGCTAACAATTCCTTGATGGCAAACATCTGGACATGGCAAGATAGAACAGAAAAGAGCAGAGGAACGAAGGCTGATTTCTTAAAACGGCTACACTATGATATGTTGTGCCTTCAAGAGATGAGATTAAAAATACATGCAGATATAAATGAATTAAATAAAGTGTGGAACCCTGGCCATTCAATAATATCAATGGGGGAAGACAGCTCTGACGGAGTGGGTATTTTCTTCAAAAAGGATACAGTGAATATAATCAAAAGAAGAGACATAATACCGGGACAACTCCTCCTTGTTGATTGCTGTTATTACGGGCAAAAGTTGCATATTATTAATGTATATAACGCACCCGATCGAACGAAAAAGATGCAATTGCTGAAAAAAAATGAAGTATTTGTTAGAGATTGGTTTTAATATTTTTTATGTGGAGATTTTTTATGTGGAGCCACTGAAGCAACTGACAGGATATCCAATGTTGAGGTTAGAGAATCTCGAGAAAGTAAATTGTTGGTTCAAATTTGTAAGGAAGCAGCACTTAGTGATCTGTGCAGAGTCTTGCATCCCCATACCATACATTACACTAGGTTCGACTCATTAACCAAAACAAGGATTGATAGACTTTACATATCATCTAACATTCAAAGTCTTAAATATGACACATTCTTAACAGACTTTTCATCCCTTCACCCCAACAGAAAGGAATATTCTTTCTTCTCACATGTTCATCACTCCTACTCTCGTCTGGATTATTTTCTGGTCAGCAGCTCACTGCTGAGTAACATTTCAGACACTGAGATTCATCCTATAGCTGTCAGCGATCATGCTCCTGTATCTTTAACACTAATACAGAAGAATAATACTACACCAAGTAAAAACTGGAGATTTAATACATCACTGCTCAAAGACGAAGAGTTTATCAAATACTTTAATAAAAAAGAATGGACTCTATATTTAGGCTTTAATGACATTCCTGGAACATCAGCATCTGTCCTCTGGGAAGCAGGGCAAGCCGTGATGAGAGGTAAAATAATCTCTTTCTCATCACATAAGAAAAAAGAAGAAAACAAAAATATTCAGGAACTAGAAAAAAACATCAAATTCTTAGAAAAAGCCTTTGTGTCACACCAAGATCAAGAAATATTAAACAAAATATGCAAGACAAAACTAGAATTAAATGAAATTATTAATAAAAAGACTAAATTCTTAGAACAAAGACTTTGTCTGCAAAATTATGAACACGGTAACAAATCCGGACAATTTCTTGCTAACCAGTTAAAACTCAATAAAGAAAAAACAACTATATGTGCTGTTAAAGATTTATCTGGGAATACAATATATGATCTTAAAAAAATAAACAAATTTTTTAGGGATTTCTATGAAACTTTATATACACCACAAATAAACCCATCTAAAAATGAAATTGATCAATTTCTCGACAACATAACTCTTCCAAAATTATTAGACACCCAAGCAACGGCACTGGATTCGCCACTGACGCCAGGTGAACTCCAGGAAACTCTGATAAGTATGCCCAATAATAAGGCTCCAGGTCCAGACGGTTTTCCAACAGATTTTTACAAAGAATTCTGGACGATTCTGGCACCAGTTTTTCACAGGATGTTGCAGGAAATCAAAGAAAATGGTAGACTACCACCAAATATGAACTCTGCAAATATCAGTCTCTTACTAAAACCAGGCAAAGACCCTGTATTTCCTTCAAGCTATTGTCCAATATCCCTTATTAATGTAGACCTTAAAATAATCTGCAAAGCTCTCTCAAAAAGATTAGAGAAAATAACCCCCCTTTTAATTCATCCTGACCAAACTGGTTTCATAAAAGGTAGGAACTCATCAACAAATACACATAGATTACTTAATTTAATAGACTACTCATGCAGTAAAAACATTGAAACCATAATATTTTCTTTAGATGCGGAAAAAGCATTTGACAGAGTTAACTGGAAATTTCTATTTGCAACTTTACACAAATTTGGTTTTGGATCCTCTTTCATAAACTGGTTAAAAATATTATATAACTCCCCAACAGCTTGTGTCAGAACAAATGACCAAACATCCTCCAGCTTCTCTCTCCTGAGGGGCACCAGACAGGGATGCCAACTCTCCCCTTCACTGTTTGCAATTTTTATTGAGCCACTAGCAGCAGCAATTAGACAGGCTACAACAATTAAGGGCATAAAATGTAAGAATGTAGAACATAAAATCAGCCTTTATGCGGATGATGTGTTACTTTTTCTCCAACATTCACAAACCAATCTCTCTGGGGTACTTGCATTGATAAATTCTTTCTCAAGTGTCTCAGATTATTCAATTAACTGGTCAAAATCTACAGTTCTTCCGATTAATTGCTCCTTCCATAATTCTTCTCCTTCCCTACTGCAATCTGGAAATATAAAATATTTAGGTATTAATGTCTCTCCTAAGCTTTCAGAATTCACTAAATTAAATCATATCCCACGTTTAAAGACAGTAGAAGGCGATCTGGTTAGATGGAAATCTTTATCCATATCACTCATGGGAAGGGTTGCCGCTATAAAAATGATAGTCTTGCCAAAAATAAACTATTTATTTTCAATGATCCCAAATAAGCCATCACAAGATTGGTTCAGATCTCTAGACTCGTATATTTCTAAATTCCTTTGGAAAGATAAACCCCAATGTATCAGCTTAAAAACACTACAAAAGACCAAGGATAAAGGAGGATTAGATCTGCCTAACTTTAATCACTATTTTTTAGCCAACAGGCTTCAGTTCATCTCTACATGGTAGTGATGTTCGATTCGTGAACGAATCGTTCAATACTCGAGAATCACTTTACTGACTCGTGAATCATGATTCACAAGCCCAACTGACTCACTGACTCATCCCTGTTGCTGTTAGCAAACTAATTCCATTAGTAGAAATATATTTAGCTAATAATTAAAATTGTGGGGGGGAAAAACAACAGCCAGTTTCGTAACAAAAGCATTTCTGCTCTGAACTGGAAGAAAAAACCCTGAGTAGAAGCTCACATCAAGAAAATAGCTCCTCGGTTCAGAGTAGCATCGCGCTGCTAACATGCTAACAACACATTTGAGCTACTCACCCCCTCCCTTCCTGTGCTGAATCGTAAGCATAAGCGAATCACTCAGGACTCGCTCACCCCCTCCCTCCTGTGCTGAATCATAGAGCGAACGAATCACTCACTCACTCACTAACCCCCTCCCTCCTCTGCAAATCAAAGAGCGAACGAATCACTCAGGACTCACTAACCCCCTCCCTCCTGTGCTGAATCGTAAGCGTAAGCGAATCACTCAGGACTCGCTCACCCCCTCCCTCCTGTGCTGAATCATAGAGCGAACGAACGAATCACTCACTCACCCCCTCCCTCCTGTGCTGGCTCACAGCTTCTTCTTCTTCTTGGTTGGCAACCAATGTTAAGGCCGCCCCCTGGCTCACAGCGCAGTGGACATTTAGATGAGAAAATATATATTTGACACACTTAAGGAAAATACTAATAAAATACAAATAAACAAAATAAATGTTTATTAAGCTATTTTGATAGGAAATTGCTTAATTTTAGAAATGTTTTTGCTCTTTTTTTCTCTATAAAATAGTTTTGGGTTTTTTTTAATCATTCATCTTAGCAGTGGGATTTACATGAAAAGGGAAACAAATTAAGTTTGAGTGAAAATGTAAAATTTTTGCACTCTCTGGTCAACTGACTCAGTGAATCAAATGACTCAAAACACCCGATTCACTTTGGTGAGTGACTCATTAACACTCGATTCAGTAAAAAGAATCAAATTTACCATCACTGCTACATGGTTTAAACACACCCTCTTAGATGAACCTTGGATAGATGTAGAACAGGCACTATGTAATAACCTACAAATTTCAGACCTACCATTTATCAGCTCAAACATCAAACGACATGAATGCTTTAAAAGCAGCAACATCAGCTCTTCTCTGACAGCATGGTGAGAGTTTCTAAAAATGACAGGGTCTTCATTAATCCCATGAAAACGTACACCTATCTGGAACAATCCGGACATATTACAAAACAATAATATGATCAACTTTCCAGATTGGAGTTGCAAATGAATTAAATACTTGGAACATATATTGGAAGGAACAGACTTTATTTCATTTGACAGAGTAGTTACACAATATGGGATCACCAAGAAACGATTTTTGGAATATCAACAAATTAAATCCATAGTAAAAAAGAAATTTAATCCCAGTGAAGCTGAATTACAAACACCACCAAGTGTGGTACAATTTTTTAGTCTAAAACCCCCCAAATTATTGTCTAAAATATACAGAACACTTTCTAAAATAGATGAATCAATATCCCTTCCTATTGCAAAATGGGAAGCAGATTTATCGATCAGCTTAGACCAAAACCTTTGGTCTCAGATATGCTTAAAAACCTTTCAATGGATCAGAAATCCCAGTTTGCAATTAATACAATACAAAATATTACATAGAGTGCACTATACTGGTCATAGGATGTTCAAGATGGGCTATACGCCTTCCAACAACTGCTCACACTGCACAGCAAATACACCAGACAATTACATCCACGCTCTTTGGTTCTGTCCACCAGTTCAGCAGTTTTGGCGTGAGATATGTGAAAACTTATCAAAGTGTCTGAAACGTAACATTCCAGCCTCCCCTTTAGTATGCTTGCTGGGCAACTTGGATGAGGTCACTGCAGAAATAAAGTTGTTTTTACGGCCCTATGCATTGCCAAGAAAATGGTCCTCATTAACTGGAAAAATAAAAATAATCTTAATTCTAACCAATATAAAAACCATCTAATAGATCACATTAGTCTTGATACAGCCTCTGCCATCACATTTGATCAATCTCTTTGGGTTCCTTTGATCGGCTTCATCACCTAGTGGGGGTGGGGGGTCATGGTTTGGTCCTGCCTTCACTATTGTGGTTGATATGGGGGTGGGGACGCCAAAACGCCAAAACACAAACTTAACAATGTGGTGTATGCTGTACAGTGCAGCGAGGAATGCTCAGACCTCTACATTGGAGAGACCAAACAGCCACTTCACAAGCGCATAGCACAACACAGAAGAGCCACAAGACTCAGCAGTCCATCTGCATCTTAAGGATAAAGGACACTCTTTCGAGGATGCCAATGTTCACATTTTGGACAGAGAGGACAGATGGTTTGAAAGAGGAGTGAAAGAAGCCATCTATGTCCACTGTGAGCGACCATCTTTGAACAGAGGTGGGGGTTTACGACACCAACTCTCTGCCATCTATAATCCAGTTTTGAGATCCCTTCCCAGACGCCTTAACGCCCACTCACATCCTGGGCCATCTGACCTCAGGAATTCACATGATAAGGTGGGGCCAGGTTTCATAATGAACACACCCGAAACTCTGGCTGATTGGGACCCACACCCAGTTTCACACCTTGGCTCAGGCGATTAGAGGATCATCAGGGGGTCCTTTTGTCCCTCTGTGGGGGGTTACTCCCACTAGGTTTATATCTGGGAGTCTCCACCATTTGACCTTAGAACTGAAGAAGCTTCTCGGATGAGAGGTGAAATGTCTTCAAGCAACTTAAAGAAGTCCAGACGCTTTTCTTTGCAAGCTCCTTTGAGGACGGCCTTAGGGCGTCTGGGGAGTCCCTAGGGACGTTTTCCCTGGAGGGCCTAACCCGGGGGATGTGGCCATGACCTGGTTAGGGGCTCTGGTGGATGGTGTTTTCCTTGTGGCTGCGTACAGCGGAGATGGGGGAGGGTCTGTGCTGGCGGATGTTGGTTACTGGCCTGGTAGCCTGGCTGCCCCTGGGCGGGTCCGGGATGGGCGTGGAGGCTTGGGGGTCTGGGTGCGCTCTGCCCCCGGTCTGGGGTGCTGGCTGGGCCTTGGGGGCTTGGGTCCTGGCTGTTGTGTCACCGGAGCTGTGGGCGGGTGGGTGCAGGGGGGCTCAGCCCCAGTGCAGGGGACCTCTGGTGCATCGGCCCAACTTGGGGGCTCTCTAACTGGTGGGGAGGTTGTTATATCTTTGCAGGTAGTCTCTCTACAGGAGCTCACTCTGCAGGTGGGGGAGAGATATAGGAGAGGTAGAGAATGAACTCAACCTGGGTGTCTATTGTCTTGTGTAGTTTGGGAGATGATTGGATGATGGGGTGGGTGCAGTTTTCTCTGGGGTGGAGTTGGGTGGGCTGCCCCGGACTCTGTGGGGCTGGGCGGTGCTGCTGCTGCGGGCCCTGGTCCGGATGGGCCTGGGCCCTCTTGCCCTGGTGGGTTCCAGAGTGTGGGGGTGCCTACTGGGGTCAGCGGGGGAGCTGGCCCCAGGGAGGGGCCACTTGCCCCTCCCTTTCTTCCCTCCCCATCCTCAGCTGCCTCCCTATTCCCGCTCTACCACACCCACCCACACACCAAGGGCTTGAGGTGCAGGTATGTCACCAGGGTGCAGGGAAGGCACTCCCCCTCTGTCCCCTTCTGGCCGCCTGTGCCTCAATTTTATTCTGCAACCTAGACATCCACATTACTCACACTCTCACATAACACATACATATAGGGCCTTGGGGGTGGGCACGTTTTACAGCATCCAGAGGATGGTCGGTGTATTCCAACCCACCTCTGGCGCTGGTGCCCTACCATCCATCCATCCATCCATCCATCCATCCATTCGCTACCGCTTATCCTTTTCAGGGTCGCAGGGGGTGCTGGAGCCAATCCCAGCTGTCATAGGGCGAGAGGCAGGGTACACCCTGGACAGGTCGCCAGTCTGTCGCAGGGCTAACACACAAGGACAGACAACCATTCATACTCACATTCACTCGCACATTTACACCTAGTGGCAATTTGGATTTATCCAATTAACCTATCCCCACAAACTGCATGTCTTTGGACGGTGGGAGGAAGCCGGAGTACCCGGAGGGAACCCACGCAGACACGGGGAGAACATGCAAACTCCACACAGAAAGACCCCGGCCTGATGGTGGAATTGAACTCAGGACCTTCTTGCTGTGCGGCAACAGTGCTAACCACCGTGCCCTACCCTCAATTTTAAATGCATATAGACACTAAGGGTTTTCGGGAGGAGCCGTGCTGCTCTCTGATGTTTTAAATGCACTTTAGAACAGCACACAGCAACACTACATATGAGCGGGGGTAGGGAGGTTTGGGGTCTTCACTCACCCTGGTTCTGTTAGCCGTCAGGGCTGGGGGGCTGGGAGGAGGTGCTGGCCGTCAGACTGGGGTCTGGGATGCGGGGCCTCCCTGCTACTGCAGATAAGCAGGTGGTCCGCTTGCCTCCACCACAGAGAGAAGGGTAACATCTCCTGGGTCTAGGTGTGGCTTGCCCCTCCGGGGGCGGGGGTACCTGGACCTGGGATATAGAGTATGTTTGGGGAGTGTGACTGTCTCTGCAGTGTCTATTTGTGTCTGTCTACACGTTGGGTGAGTGCCAAGTATTTGGTTGTGTATATGGGGGTGGGAATGCACGTTTGTGTCCGCGTGCGCCTGTTCGTCTGTGTCTATATGTCAGGTTGGGTGTTAGACTCAACCTCTCTGGGTACATCTCAGGCCCTCCTAAGTACGGAGGCCTATCTCCCCTCACCACACTCCCTGCCGCTGGCTGATGCCCTCAGACGTTGGTGTGTTGGTGGTTCTTGTCGACTGGGGCTGAGCGCTCATGTATGTACCGGCTCACTCCTGGTGGCCGATTGGCGGAGCCTGGCGCCTGTGGCTCGGCTGGGCCCCTTCCGGGGGGGGGGGGGGGGGGGGGGATGCCTTCAGGCCTCTGGCCTCTGGACCTGAAGCTCGGTCCTCTCTGACACAGCTGGCTGCCGGCAGAGCCCGCGGGCACGCCACTGCTGGAACCTCCTCTGGCCTCTGCTCCGTAGCTGCTGGGTGACCTCTCGTTTGGGGCTCTACTCAGCTCTTCCCATGAGGGTGGCACGGTTCCCCCCCTTTTTGGTGGTCCTCCTCGGGTCCTTGTACTCTGGGACCTCTGGATGTCTGGGGCCTGGATCTCCTCCATACCTGCTTCATACCCTGGGGGATGGGGCTGTGGCTCGCCACACTCCCTAACAGATCGTTACATGGAGAAACCTTTGGAATACAAGCATGCTGATCCACACAGGTGTGCACACAGGTGTAGACACGGGTGTTCACAGACGCAGACTACACCTTTCTTGGCTGCTGCCTCAAAGCACATTGTGCGCTGTGTATCTTGCGTGCTGCACAATAGCGTTTAATATTTAGTATCTACTGTTATCTACTGCTAGCTAGTTTATTGTGATAGTGCTGTATTTATTATGTTGCTCTTTTTTTTTTTTTGCTTTCTCTTGTTTTTTTTCTCCATACAGGTGATCCAGGTGTTTTGTTTGTTTTTCTTTCTTTCTTCCCCCCTTTCTCACCGTCTCTTCTCCCCTCTGTTTTTCTTTCTCTCCCTCTCTTTCTTTCATTCTTTCTCCCTGTCCTATCCCCAGTCATGTCTGTCCCGTTTGTAGCAACCGAAAATAAAATAAATACATAATTATAATAAAGGTCAATCAAATGGACCAATATGGCAAGGCCATGATGATCCACTTGGTAAAATAAATCCGCTTGGCATCTTTCGTGGCCTTAAGACAACAATTCTGATGGCTAAAGATCCAAACGGGACAACAAAAAAAACCCAAAAAACAAAAACAAAAACAAAAAAACCCCCAGACTTTTCTGATCACATGGTGGTTATGGCAACAATATCCTGTTGCTCCCACAAATTTTTGAACTATTGGAAACTGAATACATCTTTGTTACCAGACGGGTTTGCTTGTGCCCGAAGTTAAATCTGAAATTAAGAAAATATTACATCTTCAGATTTTTACTGCCTCTTTCTCAGAACTTTGCGAGATAATTAAATCATGCTAAGAATATGAAATACAATGAAGATGTAAGTAGATATATATATATATTTAAGAAATAAGAAGGAGAAACAAGAAGAGGAAGAAAATCAAAGGATGTCTCTTAAGGAGAGCATTGATCGAGTCAACAGAGAAGTTTTATTTAATATGTTGAGATGTACTGAATTTCATGGGAATAGCGATTATATGATTCTAATCTGTCAGTGCGCCCCAGGGTGGCTGTGGCTACAATGTAGCTTGCCATCACCAGTGTGTGAATGTATGTGTGAATGGGTGGATGACTGGATATGTAAAGCGCTTTGGGGTTCTTAGGGACTAGTAAAAGCGCTATATATAAATACAGGCCATTTACCATTTACCATTTAAATAATCAAAAGAAATGTGGAAATGATTTCATTGTCTCAATTAAGGACAAACATGGAAAGTCAGTTTTCAAAGAAGAAGGGAAAAGATTAGAAGTTAGAAGTTATTAGGGACTATTGTTCGGAGATATTTCACCCATAGTGACACTGTTAACAATCTTCTAAGTGAAGTTGAACTATTAAATTCTGTCACTTATGAGACCTCGGTTGGGGAAATTAAAAGAGAGGAAGTGGAATCAGTAATTAATCAACTGGTTTGGATGGACTCCCTTCTGAATTTTATAAACTTGTGAGTAAAGAACTGTCTGAATTATTAACTCAGTACTATAACGAGGCAGCACGGTGGCACGGTGGTTAGCACTGTTGCCGCACAGCAAGAAGGTCCTGAGTTCAATTCCACTACGTTACAGTCAGTGCGGGAGCAGTGGCTTCGCTCATGCGCGATTCATTTGCAGTTTGGACTCATAGGCGTGGACGTCTCCTGTCCTGATAGCAGCTGGGGGAGGACTATCCTCCACCCGTGAGCGCTTTGGCACGGGCGAGGTGCCCACGGCAGCACACGCTGCTTGTTGAGAGTAGGAGCGATACGCACTTTCACGTCAAAAAGTCGTCATAAATAAGTCTCCAATAACACCAGAAAAAGTCGCCAGATTTGTCGCTGGTTGCTTTTTAGAAAAAAAGTCGCTAAGGGGGTCTGAAAACTCGCTAAATACAGCGACAAAGTCGTTAAGTTGGCAACACTGACGTGATCTCCTTTTTGCCCCCGGTACCGGGGGCGTGGGGCTTAAGTGGTTAAAGAATAAAAACAGCCCACATGGCGAGTAGAGAGATTTTGTTTATACATGTATTAGAGCACTCTTAATCTTACTGACCACTCAAGGCATTTTACAGTTGTCCCATTTGTCCATGTATACAGTGTTTTACACTTTAAGCACTTTATCTACTTCAAATCCATACATGTAAAGCTCACTTGCTGAAAATAAGGTAAAACACAAGTCATGTAGTTTCTCAGATACAGCTGAGTATCCAAGATGTCTATAGCATGCACAGCATAACAGTATGTTTTCATTTTTTTTAAAAGCACACAATCTTGACTCAAAATCTGAGACACAGCCTTGTCAAAGGCTGGTTAATCTACAGTTTTAGAGCAGCATCAAAACTGACTTAAAAATGCAGATTAACCAGAAATTTCCAGGATATTTTCTGGGAATATTTGTTCATATCCAGCTAGATAAATATTTATGTGTGTGTGTGTGTGTGTGTGTGTGTGTGTGTGTGTGTGTGTGTGTGTGTGTGTGTGTGTGTGTGTGTGTGTGTGTGTGTGTGAGATGTGATACTCACTTGTGGCTACTACAAAGTTTGGACTGAGTTGGCAACTGCCGTGAGGGAACGATGTCGTACTCATCACTGACTTGCTCGCCATTACAGAAGGGCTGCACAGACACACAAAAGAGAAAATGGATGTGGTATCTGTGATGTGGCAATCAGAAATAAATCAAAATATCTTTCATGTAGAAGAACCCATCCTTAATGATGAAAAAAAAAAAACTTTTGTAAAAATATTGGCAGCTGTCATTGCAAGTAGATACATTTATGGTATAAATTTGAAAATCCAAGGGGACTTCCTTCTTGAGTTATATCATTCCCAAAATAGACCCTGATTCAAAATCCTCATAGATTTTTAGTAGATTCACCTGTAGCATAAATATCAAAATCATGCGTTGCTTACCCCATCAGCATTTTATTGCTATGGGGTAAAAACTGTTTTTTCAAATAATGTTTCCTACAGTCACTGAAAAAGTGTTCTGAGAAAGATGAATTACTTTTTGAGAATTATTATTATTATTACTTGCAATAATGTAAAAGCAGTGCCCCCTAGGACAGAAGAAATCTTTAAAACCAGAGAATTCAAAGACATGTTCAGAAGCCTCTGCTGTCCCATTAATCTATTGATTTCTTCAGCATTACAAAAGTCGAATGTCAGTTGTCAGCATTTCCACTTTTACACAGGAAACAATAGTTCCTAATAGTTAATTAACTTTATTTTCAAAATTGAAACAAATACGGTTTTGATCAGGATCCAGTGACGTCAAAGTGACAGACATCCAGAGACTCAAGCAGGAAGAGTTGGACAGCACCAGGCCCTAACATGATTCATGCCTACTGGCTAACTACATTCCACTTGGCAGTACAAATGAACCAGCTACCAATGGAATGGAATGGCTAACTGAAGGCCGGATAGTCCTGATCCCCAAGGATCCCCAGAAGGGAAGCTAAGATGAATGGGCACACAGTTTTAAACATGAAAGGGGCATAGAAAGGAAGAGGTAGAAACACCAGAGGGCCAAAACAACAGCTGAGAGGTGTTCCCACAGGCTGTTTGGAAAGCTGCACCCACCAAGTACCTGCAGAGAGTAAGGCAAGTCCCGAGGAGTCAGCTGAATGGGAAGAACAACATCTAAGGAATCAACACCTATGCCCTGCCAATTGTCAGATACCTTTCTGAGATAATAAGCTGGCCAAAGGAGGAGATAGAAGCCACTGACATCAAGACAAGAAAACTACTGACCATGCATGGAGGGTCCAGCAACCTGAAGCTATACACTAAGCGGAAGGAAGGAGCCCAATGACTAGTGACTACATCCATGAATCCACCAACGGCAGTCCAGGAAAAGTTTGTGTTTAATAAAAAGTAAACTGATCAGTGATCATGATGCTTGTTAAGCTTGTGCTTATTACAAACTTTCGAGCAATCTTAGAGTATTCCCCATCTTAGTTAAGTGAGATAGAACGTCCAATGGAGGCTGTTAAGATAACATTTATTTTTGTAATGGTCAAAATTTTGATCTGACACTGGGTCTAAGAGAAATGTTAGAGAATCTCCAAAAATATTTAGATTTACCATTATAGTCCTCAAGAAAAGATTTAACCAAATGTTAGAGTAACCTAGGGCTGCAGCGACCTATTATTTTAGTATAATCTATCAATTATTCCATTGATTAACCAAGTAATTTTGCAAGAAGTATTTTTGTCTTGTTAACAAGTAATAATAAATATTAAAACGAGAAAAAACACTGGTCTTTTAGAATGAAACCTAACCCTAACCCATTGGTTTCCATTTTAGAAACTGCAATGTTTTAAAGTTTAGCTGCATACAATATCTGTCAAAAAACAACAACTAAATGCTGTGATTGTTTGTACGTGCCATATTGAAATTTAAGCTTTTAAAGAAAACATTTTTAAATGCAAAAATATATAAATAATCTAAAGTACAGTCAAAGTCAAATAAAATAATATACATACAATCTAAACTAAGGCATAAAAAAAAACTTTCTTCTTGGAAGGCTTTCTGACATGAGGAGGCAAGTGTTGTGCTGCCGAAAACAGACATTATGACGTGGTAGTATTAATAATAAATCAGTGTCCAACCTTACAACCCTCAGGTCAGTGGAATGGCCCATGTAAATTTTTATTGGCTTGTGAAATAAACCTTTTATATTTGTATTTTTAAATATTAATGTAATTTAATAATAAGTATTTTATATGATTTACCTTTTGATCTAAAACATGTTATGAAAGCCTTGAAATTAATATGGCATTACCATATTATGGTCAGACTTTTTATTATACACCACTCCAAAATACACATATATTGAAGTTCTTTTTTTAGCTGCAAATTCAGTGACATGCTCACATTTACATAGTTTAACACAGCGGCACGCTACAGAGCCATGTAATCCTATTAAGGTCTCAAGGTGTACAGACTCAGGGAAGCTTGAAGTGAGGACCTAAATGCAAACACTGGGAGGCAGGAAGGAGTTAACTGGAGGTGAGCCGTTTATTAAGGCTGATTGTTGAATGGTACAAAAATAAAAAAACAAAACGGAATGGGGAACTAAAACAGAGAAACTAAACCGTGACATGCTAGCTACAGAGCCCATGGAACCTGAAGAAACCTGAGGGTTAACAAACATGGAAACACATAACAAACTGGGGAGGCAAAGGATAAAATACAGAGAAGAACATGGGAAGGGAGACAGAACACCGAGGTCTGACTGGGATGAGAGAGAGATGAAGTGACACAGATGTAGATAGAGAGAGAAAGAGACACTGAAGGGTAGGGCTGCCACGGTTAGTCGACTAGTCACGATTACGTCGACGATCAAAATCGTCGACGACTGATTTAATAGTCGACGCGTCGTTTGAAGCTTTGTAAGATCACAAAAGACGCAGGAATAAGTAGTAGAATTTAAGAGTGTAATAACGGACTGAAACAGAAGATGGCAGCAGTGTATGTACAAGGATGCCAGCTGCCGTTAAAACCCGAAGAAGAAGCTGTGTCCCAGAATTCATAGCGCAGCCCAGCTCAGTTTCCAACAATGGCGGCAGCTAGTTAGTTTTAATATAACTCTTATTATTCTTTCTGGGTCACAAAATAAACCCATCCATCCATCCATCCATCCATCCATTTGTTTCCGCTTCTCCTTTTCAGGGTCGCGGGTGGGGGGGGGCTGGAGCCTATCCCAGCTGTCATAGGGCGAGAGGCGGGGTACACGCTGGACAGGTCGCCAGTCTGTAGCGAGAATGTAACTGTGTAAACCTCAAATATCTGCTCAGTTTATCAAGACACCACATATTTTCAAAAGTGCCCCGACGTTTTCGGAGATGTCTGTTACCCACTAGCTCGATAGCTAGCTGGGAGCAAGGCTCACTAGAGCCCGTGAGAACACCGGACTCCCTGCAAATCGTTTTCAAACCCACCGTGGACTTTCGCTACTCAGGTTAAACATATATAGGTCACTTAGATAACTTAAAAATGTTATTGTTTGGCTTTTTTTTTTTTTTTTTGTATTTTATTTGTTCCTGAGTAAATCGGTTTGGCTGAGATTAAAGTTATAGTTTTTACACAGCTGAATAAACGTCAAGCAGACAACTGATTATCAGAAGTGTGAGATGCTGGAGAATATACTCCGGTGTCCTGTTATATTTTAGATAGCAAGGAGTTTATTAAACTTCACCGAAACAATCTGCAAATTTCATTAAAATTTAATAAACTATCATCTTGTCTTTATTTTTAGTTAGCACATACCTTAAACACTTAAAGCTGTAAGCTAATGATAGTTATATAAGAGCAGATGCATGCTGGTGCAATAAGCTGTACGTCTAATGGATGCATGATCTGATTAGTCGACTAATCGCAAAAATAATCGGTGACTAGTTGACTATCAAAATAATCGTTTGTGGCAGCCCTACTGAAGGGTAATAAACAAGGACAGAGGGTAAGACAAAAGGGGAAATGCTAAAGAAAACTAAAAAATCCAAACTAACATGAATCCCTGAGGTAAAACAATAATCAGAAACTCATAAGCACATGGAAACTAAACTAAGAAAAATAAATCAGTCTTTAAGAATACAACAGTGATAATAAACAAGCTTCAAAAGTCCACACAAACAAAACATTGGGTCAAAGAACCATGACAAACCCATCCCACAGTTCTGGACACATCGAACCTCACGGGGCAGAATGAAGAGACTAAACAAAGTCACAGTTAGGATTCTTCCTCCCAGAATTGTGAGAGTTTATCCTTTCTTTTACTTAGTAAATTAAAAAAAATACAGTCCAGTACTGGCTTATCATTTTAAATATTTAAAAGACACGTAATCTTTACCTTGGAGCTCTCTGAATTTCCTGCCCCGTCCAACCTTTGATGTAACCTCACAAATTCCACAGATGGACAACTGAGTGGTCTTCGGTGCAAGTGACAAGGCACAGTGGGTCCCAGCTGGAGTTGGTGTTCCCCTCCAGTCTTGTGTGCATCTGTCAAATGGCTGTCTTTGGAGCACCAAGTCTCAGAGGAAATTTGGAATTCTGACAGCATGCCTGTAGAAGAAGAGGACATGTACGAGGAACTGGGGAGCGAAGAGTGGTGTGATTCAGGGGGGACAGGAGGAGGACGCTCGGGAGGAGGAGGTGGTGGTGGGTCCCTCTGTGGAGGAGGTGGGGCTGGAAGAGGCTTGTCTTGCTTCCTAGATATGCCTGGTGAAGACTAAAGGGGTAGAAAGATAAAGTTGTTCAATTAAATGAGACAACTAATTTGATACCTGGATTTACATTTTTTTAAATTCTTTTAATTAATCTGGTCGTCCATCCATTCTCTTCATGGGGAAACTGGAGCCTCTCCCAGCTACCATAGGGCAACAGGAAGGGTACACTCTGAACAGATCGCAGGGCCAACACAGAGAGACAGATAACTATTCACACTTTCAGGTGTGTGCTAACACAATGCCATAATCTTCCCAGGAGTAAAAATCTCCATAAATTTACCTCTGTAAAATGCTCAGAGAAAATACAGAAAACCCAAGAGCCAAATCTCAGACTCTACAGGACTCTGTTATTATTAGTTAAATGTTAAAGTTCAGTTTGCAAAAGACTGAACAAGTATGACTGTGCCTTGGATTAAAAGGGTTGCCAGAAAAAAAGCATTTTTCTACTTAAAAGAACATGGTTTAGCAGGGCTCGCAAAATCGCTAGCCCAACGGCTAGCGATTTTTCCAGTCGGGCTACCAAAATCTATCTCTGCCCTGCCCGTCGGGCTATCGTAGGAAGGAAAAATATATGTCAATGCTTTTGCATTCTTTCGGAAATGTAGCTGGGTAATTATGTCATTGGCATCGGTGAGCCACTGTCAATATGTGACATATTGAAATCGCGTTTGAATTTGCGCTTGTTTTTTGCTTTCACTTTGCAATCGTGCGAACTGTGTATAGAGAGCGATAGCACTGATTGGTGACGATAATTTGCGCACCAATTCCTCTGATATCGTCTTATTAATCGTTAGCTTACTATGCAAACATGACAAGTGAAATCTCCCGCAGCAAGCTTAAACATGTGAGAGGTTGATCGCGCAGAGAATCGCTGAGCGTTATGTGAGTGCGTGTGTAAAAGCAGCAGGATATATATTTTAGTTCTGCTGAGCCAAATAAGACAGGTCAGGGTGAAGGAGTGACAGCCAAAGAAAAGCTTACCACAAAACGGAAAAGTTATGACAAATCAGACTATAAGGCAAAAAGAAAGTGCAGCTTTATGGTTTCATGGACAAAAGAATTTCTGTGGCTGCAATATGACAAGCTAAATAACCAGGGGTGCACATAAGTGGTCCGCAGGTGCGCATTCACTGTCAAAATAAAAAACGCGCACAAGATAAGAAGTTGCAACGCGTGTTTGCGTACATAAGATTTTCTGGAGGAGAACAGACATTTATTTAGAACTCTTAAAGATGTCGAAGAAGCAAGCTCCTTTACGCAATTACTTTGGTGTTCCTCCACCTCCAAAGAAATGTCAGAAGGAGTCCGAACCACAAAAGAAGCACGTATTCTCGGAAAAGTGGTTGCAGGAGGTGAGCTGGCTTCAAACAAATGATGAATGCACAGAGATTTAGTGCAGAATGTGCCGTGAAAATCCCACTCTAGCGGACAAAAACAGTGCCTTTTTATATCAGAATCAGAATCAGAATACTTTATTGATCCCTGGGGGAAATTATTTTTTGTTACAGTGCTCTATTATAAACCAACATAAACCAACATTAACAAGACAGACAATACGCTAACTAAGAATAGTACAATATATACATATATATACATATACATAAGTCACTCCTTAATAAATAGCTGGAAAAGAAACATGTGTAGTTGTAGCAGTAACCAGTGTGTTAAGTGCATGCGTTGTACAGGGAGATGGCCACAGGCAGGAAAGATTTCCTGTGTCGTTTCAGTGGTGCTTTTCGGTAATCTCAGTCTCTCACTGAACGTGCTCCTGTGACTGACCAGCATGTCATGGAGTGGGTGGGAGGTGTTATCCAACATTGTCTTTATCTTGGACAGCATCCGCCTCTCCGACACCACCTTGAGGGAGTCCAGCTCCATCCCCACAACATTACTGGCCTTACGGATTAGTTTATTAAGTCTGTTGGCATCTGCTACCCTCAGCCTGCTCCCCAGCATGCAACAGCATAGAGGATCGCACTGGCCACAACAGACTCATAGAAAATCCTGAGCATTTTCTGGCAGATGTTGAAAGACCTCAGTCGCCTCAAAAAATAGAGACGACTCTGGCCCTTCCTGTAAAGTGTTGTGGTGTTTTTAGCCCAGTCCAGTTTATTGTCAATGTGTACTCCAAGGTATTTATAGTCCTCCACAATGTCAACACTGACCCCCTGGATTGAAACAGGGGTCAAGTGTTTCCTGGTCTTCCTGAAGTCCACGATCAGTTCCTTGGTCTTTGCCACGTTGAGCTGCAGATGATTCTGCTCACACCACGTGACAAAGGAGTCGACCACAGCCCGGTACTCTGTCTCATCATCCCTGCTGATGCATCCAACCACCGCAGAGTCATCAGAAAACTTCTGAAGATGGCAGGTCTCTGTGCAGTGGCTGAAGTCTGTGGTGTAGAGGGTGAAGAGGAAGGGGGAGAGGACAGTCCCCTGTGGTGCCCCTGTGTTGCTGATTACCTTGTCAGACACACACTGTGGGAGACGTACATATTGTGGTCTTCCTGTCAGGTAATCAACAATCCAGGACACCAGAGAAGCATCCACCTGCATCGCTGCTAACTTATCACCCAGGAGGGTCGGCCTGATGGTATTGAAAGCACTAGAAAAGTCAAAAAACATGACCCTCACAGTGCTCGCCGGCTGGTCCAGATGGGTGTAGACACGATTGAGCAGGTAGATGATGGCGTCCTCAGTTCCGAGACGAGGCTGATAAGCGAACTGAAGGGGATGCAGATGTGGTCTTACTATGGGTCGCAGCTGGTCCAGGATGAGCCTTTCCAGGGTCTTCATGATGTGAGAGGTCAGTGCCACGGGCCTGTAATCCTGGGGGCCACTGGGACGTGGTGTCTTTGGTACAGGGACGAGGCATGATGTCTTCCACATCACTGGGACCCTCTGCAGACTCAGACTCAGCATAAACAGTTTATGAAAGACTCCACACAGCTGGGGGGCACAGGTCTTGAGGACGAGGGGACTCACTCCGTCTGGTCCAGCAGACTTGCCTGAGTGAAGTCTCCTCATTTGCATCTCTTGAGTGAAGGTGATGGGTGGGGGAGGGGTGTCTGGAATCTCACAGGAGGCAACAGCGCCATGTGAAGAGAGAGGCTGGCACAGTGGTGTGGCTCTGGATTCCAGGCTGACTACAGGTGCGGTTGTGGGGGTGTGAGCAGACACTGTGGTGTCGAATCTATTGAAAAACAGATTCAACTCGTTAGCTCTATTCTCACCTCCCTCAGCTCCCCTGCTGTTGGTTGGCCTGAATCCAGTGATGGTCTTCATGCCCCTCCACACCTCTCTCATGCTGTTCTGCTGGAGTTTCCACTCCAGCTTCCTCCTGTAATTGTCCTTAGCCTCTCTGATCTTGTCCTTTAGTAACACCTGGACATTCCTCACCTCCTCTTTATTGCCCCCTCTGAAAGCCCTCTTCTTGTTGTTGAGGAGGGCTTTGATGTCCTTAGTCACCCACGGCTTGTTATTTGGGTAACAATGAACAGTCTGAGCTGGAACAATGGAGTCGGTGCAGAAAGTTATGTAGTCTGTGATACACTCAGGAAGCCCATTGATGTCCTCGGCGTGAGGCTCGCAGAGTGTTTCCCAGTTGGTCACCTCGAAACAGCCCTGTAGTTCCGCTAAGGCCTCCTCTGACCACCTCCTAACAGTCCTCATGGTCACAGGTTCCCTCCTCACAATTGGCACATAGCGGGGGATGAGGTGAATCGGGTTATGATCTGACCTACCAAGTGGGGGGAGGGAGGAGGAGCTGTATGCATTTTTGACATTAGCATACAGTAGGTCTAGAATTTTTTCTCCCCTGGTGGGACAGTCCACATATTGTCTGAATGTTGTTAGTGTATTGTCCAGTGATACATGGTTGAAGTCACCCGAGATCACAATAAAGGCACTCGGGTGCTGAGTCTGTAACCGGGCTATGGCAGAGTGGATAGTGTCACATGCAGCTGTGGGGTTAGCAGAGGGAGGAACATAAACAGCCACCAAGATGAGTTCCGGTGAATATGGTA
Source organism: Rhamphochromis sp. 'chilingali' (assembly GCF_963969265.1). Lineage (NCBI taxonomy): Eukaryota > Metazoa > Chordata > Actinopteri > Cichliformes > Cichlidae > Rhamphochromis > Rhamphochromis sp. 'chilingali'. Next base: position 6,756,931 of record NC_137946.1, on the reverse strand, counting down.
GGCTAGAAGACGTGCTTTCACTGTGCTCCCGCTCCCACCTGTACTTATCACAGTGTAATGCGCACTACTGTCTATATTTTTACCTAAACTAGTGACTGAGAGCTTTGGGAATACTCAGCAGTCCTAAATACGCTTTTTGGAAGTTAAATAATGTCGAAGCAGACGAAGATACAATCTCGAAAGACCACGGCCGTCGTGATGAACAATGCTAGCCAAACTGACATGCTAGTAGCAATGGGCGACCAGCCCTCGCCCCCGGTGGACACCGCAACTCTCGTCCGTGAGGTGACCGATAGCATCAGTGAGGTAATTGACCAAAAACTGTCTGCACTGTCGGGGACACTGGAGAAAATTTCGTCCTCGCTGGAAAACGTCTCCAAACGCGTCACGGAGGCAGAGCAGAGAATCTCAGATATGGAAGATGGGGTGACTGACCTCGCGGGGAGGCTGGCTGAAGCGGAGGGGAGGATTAAGGTTATGGCAAAAGGTTTGGACGACTTAGAGAACCGCAGCAGGCGCGACAATATTCGCATCATTAACCTGAAAGAAGGTGCGGAGGGTGAGAGCCCTACTCAGTTTTTTGAGGCTTGGCTGCCTGCCACACTCGGGCTGAGACACAGCTCCGCGGGTAAAGCCCGCATTAAAGTTGACCGCGCACACCGGGGCCTCGGCCCGCGGGGTGCTCACCCCAGGCCGGTGATCATCAAGCTCCACAACTCCGGAGATAAACAGCGGATTATGGCTGCAGTGAAAGCGGCCCCCGAACTCCACCACGACGGGCAGCGGATCTTCATACATCAGGATTTCTCCTACGCGATCCGTGAGAAACGACGGGGATTTAATGCTTCTTGCCGTGCCTTAATCGACAAGGGCATCCGCTTTAGGATGCGCTATCCAGCGACGCTTGTGCTGACTTACAATGGCAATGAGCACAAGTTTGAATCGCCTAAAGATGCACAAAGTTTCATCAATGCGCTGGATTAATAGATGCTTGCCCCGTACAAACTGTGGCACTGCCGGACTTAACTGGGACCGTGTCATTGGACGCCTGAGTCCGCAGCGTTTAACGCAGTTTGAGGAGGCAGAGACGGTTTAACGGGGAAAATAGCCTAATTGTTTACTCAGTCTCTAATTTTGATTCACAACTGACAGTAACCCGATTCCATTCAGGTTTGGGGAGCGGGGGCGGGGTTTTGCTTTGTTTTTTTTTTCTCTTTTTCTTGTCTTCTCTCTCCTTCTCTCCCGTGGAGTGAAACTTCTTTTGGCTGCACTGGGCTTGTGACACCACCCGGTGGGTGGCATTTTCATTTTTGTTTGTTTCTTGTTTGTCTGTTTTTAGTCCGTGATACCTTGACGTTTATCTTAATTCTGTTATTGTATGCAATTTGTTGTGTGGGTGAAGGTTCCTTTGCCATCTTTTTGTGATGGTTTTGTTCATGTCAGCACGGCCGGTTCAGGCCATGGGTTAAGTCTTTCACATGTCTTTTATTATGATGGCTCTTTCTGTTTGCCTTGGGTTGACGATTCTTGTCCAATGACAGATTACTTTTGCAATGAGTAACACTAAAATTATTACTCTTAATGTCAAGGGAATTAACCACGTCATTAAGAGGCGCAAGATAATTTCCTTACTCAAAAAAGATAGAGTGCAGATTGCATTACTGCAAGAGACTCACCTCACAGATTCCGAACACCTAAAACTCAAACGTGATTGGGTGGGACAAATTTATTATTCCTCCTTTAACTCTAAAAGTAGAGGCGTCGCAATATTGGTCCATAAAAATCTACCATTCACGCTACATACTATTGTAAGGGATACGGACGGACGATTTATTTTGATTACTGGGCTTCTATATGGGGAATTAATTCTATTGGGAAGTGTTTATGCACCAAATACTTTTGATAGATCGTTCTATTCAAATTTTCTGGCAAAAACCTCCCCTGTGTGTCCGAACCACGTAATAATTGGTGGGGATTTTAACTGTGGCTTGGATCCTGAAACTGATTATAATCCACCAAAATCTCAACCATCTTCAAAAATGGCAAAGGCTACAACGGACCTCTGTTCAGATCTTGGTCTCTTTGATGCTTGGAGAGTTTGTAATCCACATGTGAAGGACTTCACATTTTTCTCACGCCCCCATTTTTCCTTTTCCAGAATTGACTACATGTTTGTTTCTGGATCTGTCCTTGACAGAACTCGGGGCTGTTTGATCCGCACATGTGCGCTTTCGGACCACTCATCAGTTTCAATGGAGCTATCACCACCTTATTATGACCCTTCGTCTAGACATTGGCGGCTAAACCCAGCTCTCCTTAGTGACCCTAAATTTGTAAAGTATTTAGAAGATCAGTGGGAACTCTATCTTTCTACAAATGACTTACCGGGGGTTAGTGCTTCTACTCTATGGGAGGCGGGTAAGGCATTTCTCAGGGGCTCCGTTATCTCTTTTACCTCGGCAAAAAAGAAGAGCAACTTAGCCAAACAATTAGTGCTTGAACGCGATATCACTGACTTGGAGAGGGAGTTTAAGAAATCCTCGTCTATTTCTGTGCTTCGGAAGTTGGATGCAGCTAGATCGGCCCTGGACCAACTGTTAACTCAGAAAGCGGAAACTGCAATATTCTATGCGAAGCATAGATTATTTGAATCAGGCAACAAACCTGGACGCTTGCTCGCCCGACTTGCCCAAGGGAAACGGGGCTCTTATGCAATACCCTCTCTAAAAGATAAGGCAGGTGTCTTACAGTTTGAGGCTAAACTTATCAGCAAAATAATGAAAGAGTTCTATCAAGACTTATATTCCCCTGAGTGTCAAAATACTGTAGACGCCAGGAAACTGTTTCTTGACACTGTTAACCTCCCTATACTGTCAGAGGAAAGTCGATTGGATCTTTGCAGCCCTATCAGGGTGCAGGAGGTCTTGGATGCAATTAAATCCTTACAGAGCGGGAAGGCTCCGGGCCCTGATGGGTTTGGGCCAGAGTTTTATAAAAAAATGGCCAAACATGTGGCGGGTCCTTTGTTGGGAATGTATACAGAATCTCTTGAGAGGGGCGTGCTTCCACCCACCCTAAACCTTGCCCATATATCCCTGATCTTAAAGAAGGATAAACCCGCGGATCTGTGTACATCCTACAGACCTATAAGTCTACTTAGTGTGGATTGTAAGATTCTGTCCAAAATTTTATCCAGACGTTTGGAGGAGGTTCTGCCGGTTCTGATAAAGCCTGACCAGACGGGATTCGTCAAGAATAGATACTCCCGCTCCAATGTCCACCGACTCATAAATGTTGCGCAGTTCTCTCAGAACACCAATTATAGGGCTCTTGCGATCTCTTTGGATGCTGAGAAAGCATTTGATCGGGTGGAGTGGGAGTATCTATTTGATGTTTTGGACAGGTTTGGTTTGGGATCTGAATTTGTCAAGTGGGTCAAACTGCTGTATGGGGCCCCAGCTGCAAGGGTCTTGGTTAATGGCTCGGTCTCGGATGTCTTCCCACTGGGTAGGGGAACGCGGCAAGGATGCCCCCTCTCTCCCCTGTTGTTTGCACTTGCTTTGGAGCCACTGGCAGAGGCTATAAGAACTGATCCTGAGATCTGTGGGGTGACCTTGTCGAATACTGAATACAGGATTTCCCTTTATGCAGATGACGTGTTGCTCTTTCTCACTAAGCCAGAAACTTCTATTCCTGCACTGACACATATCATCAACCAATTTGGCCTCTTCTCAGGGTATAAGATAAATTATGATAAATCTGAAGCTTTGCCACTGGGTGACGGGGGGAGGTGGGACGCTCCTCCTAATTTCCCTTTCAGGTGGTCGACCACGGGTTTCACATATTTAGGTATCAGGGTGTCCGCAGACACAGCGGAGTTGTACAAGTTGAACTTCAAGCCGATTGTGGCCTCAATCAAGAATGACCTCAATAGGTGGTTTGACCTCCCCCTGTCTTGGACGGGTAGAATAAGTTTAATCAAGATGAATGTGCTACCCAGAATATTATACCCCATTCAAATGTTGCCTCTCAGGATCAACAGAAAAACATTCATAGAGATTGAGGGATGTCTTTCTAAATTCATATGGCGTGGGAAGAAATCTAGACTAAAGATACAGATTTTACAACTGCCCACGGATGAGGGGGGTCAGGCACTGCCTAACTTTTTATATTACTACTGGGCTTGCCATGCACAAATAATCTCAGGGTGGTTACATTCCTTCCTTCACCGGGGCGAACCATCGGTAGATGCCTGGTGCTGTGACCCTCTCTCACCTCTTAGTCTCTTATCCACTGACCTGGCGGACCTCCCTCTTGGTGTCAGAACTAATTCCGTCTTGATGCCCACTTTAAAGGTTTGGCGTGATATTACTGCCCACGTCGGAAGAAGAGGTTTCTCTAGTGCACTGCAGCCTCTAACTAGGAATAAAGCTTTCCCCCCGGGTATTGGCATTAATATATTTGATGATTGGTATTCCAAAGGTGTAAGATTTATTTGTGATCTGTTCGAAAGGGGTAGTTTTATGGCCTTTAATCAAGTTCAAGTTAAGTATAATTTACCACAGAAACACTTCTTTGGATTCCTGCAAGTAAGGCATTATGTGAACTCCCTTAAATTTCCAGCCAATCAACCAGTTTTGAACCCTGTTGAAAGCTTTCTTCTCAAAGTTAACGAGGAAATGACTACAAAAAAGAAATTTATTTCTCTTTGTTGTCTTTGAACTTTATAACCACTGATAAGGCCAGGGTTCGGTGGGAAACCGACCTCAAAGCTCAGGTTGGTGCGGAAGCATGGTCCAAAACTTTCAGATCTGCCATGAAATTGTTTCCCTGTAACAGACTAAAGGAAAGCCAGTACAGAATCTTACATAGACTACAGCGTACGCCGGAGTTCCTAAATAAAATTCACCCTCAGATTTCTGCTCTTTGTGTGAAGTGCAATACGGCTGTAGGGACCTATTACCACTGCATATGGCAATGTCCTTTAATTACTAGATTTTGGAAGAATATTGCTATAGAGCTTTGCTCTATTTTCCACCGAACGATCCCACTGAACCCTATGCTGTTCGTTCTGGGTCTATCTATAGAAGGGCTCTCTCTGTCTTCTGTACAGATGCTTTTGTTAAGTAAACTTTTACATTTGGCGAGGCGATGTGTACTGTTTCAATGGATTCAGAGACGGCCTCCTACTGTTACACAGTGGTACAGAGAACTGCTCAGGGTGCTGCCGATGGAGCGCCTCAGTGCCATCATAAAGGGCAATTGTAATGCATTCTGCAGCATATGGCAGCCTCTGCTTGATCACCTACCTCATGACCTTACTGTGCTATTACATAAAGGGGACTCGCAGTTTGTTTTTAAACACACTGATTAATGTCTGTGTTTTCCCCCCCTTTTTTTTTTTTTTTTTTTTTTCTTTTTTTGTGCTTGGCTGTGCTGACTTGTTGATGTTCGTGTTGTTCTGACAAAATCAATAAATCATCGTTTCAAAAAAAAAAAAAAAAAACAGCCACCAAGATGACGTGAGAGAATTCCCTGGGTAAATAATACAGCCTGAGTCCAACAGCACACAGTTCAATGTCCGGGCAACAAATCCTTTCTTTGATTGTTATGTTGGCAGGGTTACACCACCGGTTGTTAACTAAAACAGCAAGCCCACCTCCTTTCCGCTTACCGCTAGCGATGCTGTCCCTGTCCGCGCGAACAGTGTGGAAGCCTTCCACGGAAGCATTCTCATCAGGAATGTCCTGGTGCATCCATGATTCGGTGAAACAAATCAGGCTACACTCTCGGTATTCCCTCTGACTCCGTACCAGTGCTGAGAGCTCGTCGATTTTATTCGATAACGATCGGACAGTTCCCATTACGATAGACGGCAGACACGGTTTATACCTCCTCCTCGCTTCGAGCCTCCGCTGTCTCACCATCTCCTTCTTTCTTCTCTTCTGTCCTTGACCTCTGCATCGATGTGTTTACTCCAAATTTCAGCTGGTACTTCTGCGGGCCTGGCCAGCGAGCCGGCCGGCATCAGGGCGATCAGCTGATCTCTGGAGTAAACAGTCCGTGAGTGTAGGAGATGTGCCGCGGTCCCGTTCCTTGATAAAAGTAACAGTTCCACGGCCACCAGAAGAACAAAAACTCTCTCAATCCACATGATTGAGTAAAAGATAATAAACGGATGAAAATACAAGTCAGAAAAAAAAGAATACGCAAGAAAAAAAGAGCTAAACTAAGAGAAAAAGCAGGAGCGACTGTAACAGGCTGCACGCTGGTTGGCGCATGCGCACTAATTATATGGACGCAAACGCGCGTTGCAACTTCTTATCTGGTGCGCGTCTTTTATTTTGACAGCGAATGCGCACATGCGGACCACTTATGTGCACCCGTGTAAATAACATAATGTTCTACCGGGTATGTTGTTGGTTTTCCCTTGATTTCTGAGTCGACAAGCGCCTTTGTTACTGGGACCAGTAATTTTAAGAAAGGCCCCCAATAGAACCCATGAAAAATGCAAGAAATGCATTATTGCTCAGTCTGCAATATCTTTCCCAGAACAAACACCGATTCCAAATAACATACTAAAAATAAACCTGAAAAATCTGTTTAGAACACCGTACTATGTTGGAAAGAGTGAACTACCACTGGCAAAATTTAGTAGTCTTTGCAAACTTCAAAAAGCAAATGGCCTCGATCTTGGTTCCACTTGCCTCTTACCCGTGACTTCAGTGGAAATTTCAAATTCAGGATCTGACACAGACTGATTCATGTCCTACACAGTTCTTACAAGTTCATAGAAATTTCTGTTCAATTAGAACCAAGTATTTGAGTTGATGATTGCAATTTTTATACAATGTTGTAATTTGTGTTTCAACAATTTTTTGATTAATGTTTTGTTTCCGTTACAATATTATACTTTAATGTATAATATTGTAACGGAAACAAAACAGGAAACAAATCATCAATCAAAAAATTGCTCTCGTTTTTATTCGGGCTACTTAAATTTATTTTGGGCTACCAAAAACTGAAGAGTCCCTGCCCGAAGGGCTACCAGGGATTTTGAAATTTTGCGAGCCCTGGTTTAGGATTGCAAAACTGAATCTGAACAAATCACAAGACAGGGGTGTCAAACCAGAGATGGCTACTTGCACTCGCGACTTAGACTCGAGTCACAGTTAAGTTGCAAAAACCAAAGCCTTCAGACTTGAGACTTAGACTCGAGGTTTGGGGCTCGAGTCTTGAGAAACATTTTTTACCCATGTAAATACGGTAACTGTAGGTTATTTGGATAGTAACGAGATGTACACAGCAATTTGTCTCTAATATTTAATAAAATGTTCTGAATATGCTAATAATTTGTGAATTTTTGTTTTAAATTTATCATTAATTATGTGAGGGTTGTAAGGAAGACATAGTCCAAAGGTTTCATCATACAGTGGGGCAAAAAAAGTATTTAGTCAGCCACCGATTGTGCAAGTTCCCCCACCTAAAATGATGACAGAGGTCAGTAATTTGCACCAGAGGTACACTTCAACTGTGAGAGACAGAATGTGAAAAAAAAATCCATGAATCCACATGGTAGGATTTGTAAAGAATTTATTCGTAAATCAGGGTGGAAAATAAGTATTTGGTCAATAACAAAAATACAACTCAATACTTTGTAACATAACCTTTGTTGGCAATAACAGAGGTCAAACGTTTACTATAGGTCTTTACCAGGTTTGCACACACAGTAGCTGGTATTTTGGCCCATTCCTCCATGCAGATCTTCTCGAGAGCAGTGATGTTTTGGGGCTGTCGCCGAGCAACACGGACTTTCAACTCCCGCCACAGATTTTCTATGGGGTTGAGGTCTGGAGACTGGCTAGGCCACTCCAGGACTTTCAAATGCTTCTTACGGAGCCACTCCTTTGTTGCCCGGGCGGTGTGTTTTGGATCATTGTCATGTTGGAAGACCCAGCCTCGTTTCATCTTCAAAGTTCTCACTGATGGAAGGAGGTTTTGGCTCAAAATCTCACGATACATGGCCCCATTCATTCTGTCCTTAACACGGATCAGTCGTCCTGTCCCCTTGGCAGAAAAACAGCCCCATAGCATGATGTTTCCACCCCCATGCTTCACAGTAGGTATGGTGTTCTTGGGATGCAACTCAGTATTCTTCTTCCTCCAAACACGACGAGTTGAGTTTATATCAAAAAGTTCTACTTTGGTTTCATCTGACCACATGACATTCTCCCAATCCTCTGCTGTATCATCCATGTGCTCTCTGGCAAACTTCAGACGGGCCTGGACATGCACTGGCTTCAGCAGCGGAACACGTCTGGCACTGCGGGATTTGATTCCCTGCCGTTGTAGTGTGTTACTGATGGTGACCTTTGTTACTTTGGTCCCAGCTCTCTGCAGGTCATTCACCAGGTCCCCCCGTGTGGTTCTGGGATCTTTGCTCACCGTTCTCATGATCATTTTGACCCCACGGGATGAGATCTTGCGTGGAGCCCCAGATCGAGGGAGATTATCAGTGGTCTTGTATGTCTTCCATTTTCTGATGATTGCTCCCACAGTTGATTTTTTCACACCAAGCTGCTTGCCTATTGTAGATTCACTCTTCCCAGTCTGGTGCAGGTCTACAATACTTTTCCTGGTGTCCTTCCAAAGCTCTTTGGTCTTGGCCATGGCGGAGTTTGGAGTCTGACTGTTTGAGGCTGTGGACAGGTGTCTTTTATACAGATGATGAGTTCAAACAGGTGCCATTCATACAGGTAACGAGTGGGGGACAGAAAAGCTTCTTACAGAAGACGTTACAGGTCTGTGAGAGCCAGAGATTTTCCTTGTTTGAGGTGACCAAATACTTATTTTCCACCCTAATTTACGAATAAATTCTTTACAAATCCTACCATGTGAATTCATGGATTTTTTTTTCACATTCTGTCTCTCACAGTTGAAGTGTACCTCTGGTGCAAATTACTGACCTCTGTCATCATTTTAAGTGGGGGAACTTGCACAATCGGTGGCTGACTAAATACTTTTTTTGCCCCACTGTATTTCACTGTATAAATGAAGTGTTTCTTAAATCTTTGTTGTCCAGATATTAAATATATATATTATAATATAGATATTAAAGTGTCATTTTTTCAAACGATAACCAAGGAGAGATAGCAGCAGCAACAATGTGGCAAAGACTATTAAATAATTATACAGACCATTATAATTACAATTACATCCAGCCCTGAACTCCTCATAGATTACAAAAATATTCCTTTTCATATGACTGACTCAAGCTACGGTGCTTGACAGCTGGAATGACGTGTGTTTGCCAATATTCAGTGTCTGCTTTTGATCAGACATAGCACTGTAGATTATGGCAAAACATCTCCACTTTGGTTTTTGCTGTCCAAAGGATACTGCTCCAGAAATCTTCTGGCTTGTTCAGATGAACTTTTAAAAAAAAAAACCTAAGCTATGCAAACATGTTCTTTTTAGAGAGCAACCTTCCAAATAAGCCATATTTGTTCAGTTTGGTTTTTTTTTTCAAATAGTACTGTCAGTAAACTCTGGGTCTCCATAGCATTGTGATAACACGTACCTTAATACTCAAGACTGCTACTTTTATAGAGATGGTAACAGTTGATAATCATGATCAGTGAGTGAATCAAGTGGATTTAATTAGCAGCATTTGGGGCACTTGGAGTAATTTGTGGATTGTCATGTAAATTCTCTGCTGGTCAGTAAACATTGTCGAAACTGTGTAAATAAACTTAAACACTTGTGTGCCAGGTGAACATATGAGGGGTTTCATAGTGGCAGTGTGCTGAACTGTGACTGACCTTGGGGGAGCAGATGGGACTGGCAGATGGGGAGCGAATGGCACCTTTGTTGATAAGGTCACGTCGTGGTGGGACAGGTGGGAGGCTGAGGTGCTGGACACATTGGCTGGAGTTTCCCCCATGGGCTTTTCTGTGTTGGCTGACAGGTGAAGAACTGGGCGACACCATTGGCGATTTCTGATGCTCGCCACATTGCTAAGGGAAAAGGTAAATAAACTTTAAAAAAAAAAATCTTAGTCGTTTATTACCAGTTCTATCCTGATTAGAGACTGCTAGAATCCACATTCTTTATAGGGGATAGATGGAAGCAAATCTACACCACTTTAAAATGTGGTAAAATGTTATTTCCCGTTTTGATTACCCGAGATTATGCTCTCGCCACTGCTCCAGAAGTGATGTATCATAGCCAACATAATGAGAAGGTTAGATATAACCTAGAGCTCAGTATTCAATTTTCAATAGTACTGTACTATCTATCATCAGCTGTCATGGGGCAAAAGGCAGAGTACAACCTGGACAGACTGCCAGTCTGTCACAGGGTTAACACATAGAGACAGATAAACATTAACACTCATGTTCACACATGCTTGGCCAATGCTCTTTTTTGGACTGTGGAAGTAAGCCTTGGAATCTGCAGTTGTTTAGAAATGGCTCAAATGGCTCCACCATCCTAACTTCTGTAAATTTTATAAGTCTCCGTCTTAGCGTTACTACCAATTGTAGTCAATGGTTATGACTAACAACCATAAGAAGATGTCATCAGATGGTGTCAAACCATCAGCAGTTTTTTTAACCATGAACCACAATGCTTTTAGCTTGGCTGGTCAACAATGACAGCCAGTCACTGCTCATCTTCTCCTGGTCCCCAGCTACCCTGTTCTTTGATTTCTCCAGTGCTTTTAACACCATTCAGCCACGACTTCTGAGGGACAAGCTGGAGCTATCAGGAGTGGACCACCACGTGTCCCAGTGGATACTGGACTACCTCACAGGACGCCCACGATATGTGAGGGCACAGGGCTGTGTCTCTGATATGCTGGTCTGCAGTACGGGGGCCCCACAGGGAACTATGCTGGCACCATTCCTCTTCACCCTCTACACTGCAGACTTCTACATCAACTCCCCACGCTGCCACCTACAGAAGTTGTCTGACGACTCTGCCATAGTCGGCCTCATCACAGGTGAGGATGACTCAGGCTACGTCCACACATCCTGAATAGATTTGAAAAGGTGAAAAGGTCTGAAAACGCTCTGCGTCCACACTTTCAGTCGTTTTCACAGAGATGTGCGTCCACATTGAAACGGCCGAAAACGCTTACGTTCAAGCATTGCACGTGCGTGAAACACTAAGATTCGGCCTGCCTCATTTCTGTCTGCCCTTTATTTACTTTCCGGCTCTTTGAAACGTCACGGCAAACTGTCGAGGAAAAGCACCAGGTTTTTTAAATGGACTAACAATGAGGTGGAGTTGTTGCTACGAGTAACACAAAATTACAAAGTTGCAAAAGCGAGTGAGAATTAAAGAATTTGAAGAAAAGCTATCTGAAGCATGTACAAACTGATATTTTGTACATGGGCGACCGTGGCTCAGGGGGTTGGGAAGCGTATCTGTAACCGGAAGGTCGCCGGTTCGATCCCGGGGCTCTCTGTCCTGGTCGTTGTGTCCTTGGGCAAGACACTTTACCCTACTGGTGTTGGCCAGAGGGGCCGATGGCGCGATATGGCAGCCTCGCTTCTGTCAGTCTGCCCCAGGGCAGCTGTGGCTACAACCGTAGCTTGCCTCCACCAGTGTGTGAATGTGAGAGTAAATGAATAGTGGCATTGTAAAGCGCTTTGGGTGCCTTGAAAAGCGCTATATAAATCCAATCCATTATTATTATTAATCTTTAATAGGGCTGTCAAAATTGAGAGCAAACAAAACAACTGCTGTATAATGCCCTCCGCTATCTTTGTTTAATTGGTCACATGACTGCATCATAAAACTAACATGTGTCATCATTTTCAAAAGTCTCCGTTTTCACTGTCCACACTGCGATGTGAAAGCACCGTCTTTAAATGTATTTGTTTTTGAGAGCGTTTTCAATATGATGCGTTTTCCTTCGGGGAAAACACAGTCTCAGTGTAGACAGGAGGCCAAAACAGAGAGAAAACCATGCGTTTTCAAAAGTAAACGCATTAGTGTGGACGTAGCCTCAGAGTACAGACAGTGGACTCTGGACTTGTGGACTGGTGTCAGCAGAACCACCTGCTGATCAACACTGGGAAAACCAAGGAGTTAGTGGTGGACTTCCGGGGAGACAGACCCACCACACTGACACAGGTGAACATCCAGGGAGTGGACATTGAGATAATGGACTCTTATAGGTACCGGGGTGTTCACCTGAATAATAAACTGGACTGGAGCCACAACACTAATGCTCTTTACAGGGAGGGTCAGAGCAGACTCTACCTACTGAAGCGGCTGAGGTCATTTGGAGTCTAGGGAGTGCTTCTAAAGACATTCTATGACTCTGTGGTGGAATCCATCATTTTTTACCGTGTTGTATGTTGGAGCAGCAGTTTATCGACAGCTAAGAGGAAGAGGTTGGATAAACTTATCAGGAAGGACAGCTCTGGGATGCACCCTGGATCCAGTGCAGGTGGTGGGAGACAGAAGGACTCTTGCCAAAATAACTTCTCTGATGGACAAAGTCTCCCACCCCATGCATGTAAATGTTGCTGAACTGCAGAGCTCCATCAGTGACAGACTGTTGCATCCTAGATGCATGAAGGAGCGTTTCTGCAGGTCCTTCCTCCCTGCAGCTGTCAGACTGTACAATCAAAACTGCTCCCAACAAACATAGATGTTTACTAGGGGTGCAACGATACTCGTATCGATATTGAACCGTTCGATACAATGCTTTCGGTTCGGTACGCATATGTATCGAACAATACAAAATTTTTAATTTATTTTATCAACTTTCCTTCTGACGATGCTGTCTGTGTTGAGCGCTCAGTGGATCTGCGCTCGACAGTGCAGCCTAGGCGGAGTAGTCGAACGCAGATTCACTGAGCGCAGGGCAAGCTAGCAAGACAGAAGTTAAGCTCTCCTTGCAACATGGCAAATTGAACCTCCCCCACCCTCATTCAGATGTGGCGTTTGGAACTATTTTGGTTTTCATGTGACGTATGACCCTGAAGGTAAGCGCGTCATGGACAAAAGTAAAACAGTATGTTGGATGTGCCACGTAATGCTCAATTACATTGGAGGGAACTAGTGCGTTAGCGCAGTTAGCTCGTTAACGTGTTGGCCGTCCAGCCCCACGCACGGGGCGATCCGCGGTAGCTCGTTAACGGAGACTTGCGTGTTGTGGCGTTAACGTCATTTCAGATTAACGCTGACAGCACTAGTGGGAACACAGTGAATGTGACTGCACATTTACGCCGACATCATCCTAGTGCAAAGACAAGTGGAAGCAGACAAAAACAACAAGCAGCATGCTACAAACTTTATCCGAGTCATTTAGACAGCCGTTAGCACATGATTCTCCTTATGGGGACCTGATATGTTTAATATGCTGCTGAGAATATAGCCCAGAAGAAGCGTATAGTATAGCTTTTATTTTGGAAAGAGCCATTTCTCTGTAATAAACTCTCTTTTCCAAAGATGAGGGATTTCTCCATCAGATAGATTTATTTTTTTAATTACTTTGTTGTTTCAGCAACATTAAATTTAAAAACTGTACTTTTGAGTTAAAATATATATTTATGATTTTAATAAGTTACAAATTAAAAAGGCATGAACATTTTTTTTTGTATCGAAAAAATATCGAACCGTGACACCAAAGTATCGAACCGAACCGAACCGTGAATTTTGTGTATCGTTGGACCCCTAATGTTTATGTAACCCACATATAATTGTACGAAGAGTGACGTGACTGGATTTTCCCCCTATGAATTGATGTTTGGGAGACAACCAAGACTGCCACCCTGCAGATGCCCAGGGACGGGCATACCATCAAGAGGGGAGGGTGTAACCCACATACAATGAGGGTACCACTTTAAGGACTGATATGAGGAGAGATGGACAGCCTGCCCAACCAATCGAAATGCACAGGTCCCAGTATGTTTTGACCAATGGGAGAGCAGTCTGCCGCTGTATGTCCCACCTACGTGCTCTGTGTTTGCTGCTATGTGTGGAGGTAGTCGCGCGCTGGCAGGAGAAAAGAGAGACTGAAGCTTTTGAGCTGGAAAAAAGTATTAGATATAAGTTGCAACCAACTGTGTTGCACATAAGTTCACTGGTTATCAGCTACCTTTCATGTTAAAAGTAGCCACAGTGAGTAAATAGGCAAATGCTGCATTTTTCTGGTGACTTTAGAAAGTACCGCGTGGAGCTAAACTGTTAGCCTTTGTTAGCTCTGGTTGCTATCAACTGCCTGGAAGTTCATCTCAATCTGCTTCCAGAAGTAAGGTAACACTTGAAGCGCAACTTATGTTTATTTTTCCTTCATGTCGTATTACGGTTATTAAAGAGAAAACATGTCCTGTTACGTTATTTAGAGCCCTGCATTTTCCGACCGAGAGACACTATGCCATTGTCTTCGGCCGTGATGCGCTGAGATCGGTGAGCACATGTTGTATGTCTCAGTTAGTTCACGTCTGTTTCATATTTTATTGTTGAGAAACTGAATTAATCTCAATTGTTTGATTAATAATTGTCGCATATGCGACATATATGCATATGCACTGACTTTACTTGGTTTAATGCATAGTTTGTGTAAGAGAAATGTTTTATTTTTGCAAATTTGAGTATTTTTATTGCAAATTTATGTTGAATGTGATTTAAACAAAATCCTAAGTTGTGAATTATAGCTAGAACAGCATAATTAATATTTGAATTGCTCTTCTGACCCTGTCCGTTGACAGGTCAGGTTTTTTTTGTATGCTGAATTGTTCCTGAGGTGGATTCCTCCGGTGAAATAGATGGCGAGCCTTCCCACCTGGACTTAGAGAGACTGAGATTCGCTTCTTTTCCACTTGATGATCTGCTGCACCTTGCGGTGTGGTAGGACTGTATCACTCACACTTTCACGCACAGCTGGTTATACATAAGACCACTGACTGACATTCTCTCATCCCTATTTTCTTTCACACCCTGGGAATTTTTTGGACTTTACCCCTTGGACATTTTTTATTTGGGACTTTAAATAATGAGCTGTTGTGTAGAACATTCTCCACATGTGAAAAGAGTGTGAGATTTTCATTTGAATGTACATTGGATTTGTGTAATCTGTTCTATAAGAGTTAAGGAGTCAGGTTACTAGGGTGCACCCGAGCATTGAAACCCGAACATTGAAAACCAAAAATAACACTTGGCCAAGTCATTGCTTTAGTAGTTTGTGTTTTACTTTTCTTTTAATTTTTGTAAGTTTCCTTTCTACCATTGTAAAGTGTCTTTAACCTGTGCTTGTCAACCTTATGGTTTATGTCACTAAAGTTGGCCGGTTCTTTTGAGTTACATTCTTGTCTCTGTGTCTCATTTGAACACACCCCTGTGCTCCTATAGTCGAGCCTATTGGTCCATTGATATATTCTTTTCAACAATTCCCCTTACTGTGTTACATTTACATTGCACATTACTTTTCTCAGTTTATATATACACAAGTTACATGTCTACTTTTTAATGCACAGGTACAATACGCAATCTACACTTTTCTAATTATTCTAAATATTCTTAACTATTTAATAATAATAATAATGGATTGGATTTATATAGCGCTTTTCAAGGCACCCAAAGCGCTTTACAATACCACTATTCATTCACTCACTGGTGGAGGCAAGCTACAGTTGTAGCCACAGCTGCAGAAGCGAGGCTGCCATATCGCGCCATCAGCCCCTCTGGCCAACACCAGTAGGCAAGTAGGGTAAAGTGTCTTGCCCAAGGACACAACGACCAGGACAGAGAGCCCAGGGATCGAACCAGCGACCTTCCGGTTACAGATGCGATTCCCAACCCCCTGAGCCACAGTCGCCCAATAAGCATTTAAACATCTTTCAGTATCCTGCACTGTTTGCACACTACAACCTGGGTTTGCCACTTATCTATACTTTAATTTTAATAACTGTACAGTACTCTGCTTTGGTAACTATTGTCCATGATGTAAATATGTAAAAACTGTGTTTCTGTTCTGTGTCCTGTTCTGTTTGTATATGTGTGTTTTTGCTGCTGATACAACCACATTTCCCCTTGTAGGACAATTAAAGGATTATTCTAGTCTTCTATCCTATTCTATACTTTTGACCCTGTGTAAATTAGAGAGAATCCTAATACCTAATACCCTTTTCTGTATTATGAGTCCAGTCCAGTTTATTGTTCAAATAAACACCAAAATACCTGTAGCTATCCACAGCCTCAATGTAGATACCTTGAAAACTCCACCCTTTTCCGGCTGAGAACCATGGCTTTAGATTTGGAGGTGCTGATCCTCATTCCCGCCGCTTCAGATTCGGCTGCGAAGCATTCCATTGCGAGCTGGAGGCCAGCACCAGATGAAGTCAACAGAACCACATCATCCGCAAAAAGCAGAGATGAGATTCTGACACCACCTAAGTGAAAGCCTTCTGCCACTTGGCTGCGCCTAAAAATTATGTCCATAAAAATTATGAACAGAATCGGTGACAAAGGGCAGCCCTGGCGGAGCCCAACACCCATTCGGGAATGAGTCCGACTATGTGGACCAAGCTCTTGCTACAGTTGTATAGGGACACCCCATACTCCCGCAGCACCTTAAACAGCACACCAAGGGACACGGTCAAATGGACCAAATAGCATATGGATCAATAGGGGCTCTATGTCCATGTCGCTCTTGGGCGTCACTCCCACAGGCCTTAATTCTGAGACTCTCCACCATCTAAGAACTGAAGACGCTTCTCAGATGAAATATCTTCAAGCAACTTAAAGAAGTCCAGACATTTTTCTTTCCAAGTTCCTTAGACATATAATATATAACTGTATATAATTTCTTGAGCAGTGTATTTAAGTCTGTATTAATACTTTTGATCCTGTGTAGATTACCTTCCTGATGTTGGCCAGTCCATTCATGACAAGACAGTCTTCTCGGTCTTCCTCATCATCCAGGTCCAGCAAGGGGGAGCTGTGTTGGTCCAGGAAGAAGCACTTGGAGCCCTCATTTCGTGGGTCAAAGGGATCCACAATAATGGGCTCTGTGCCTTTGATCTCACAGCGACAGAAAGGGCATCCTTGGCCATCTGATTCCTGAATAGATATAACAGGCTAGTCATACACAAACATACAAAAACACAGGTGGTGACATTTTAACCAAAAAATATAACTAAATGCCACATGTTGTTTCAGTAACATCATGAAATTATTGTGCATTCATTGTAAAAGACCCTGTCAAAAACATAAAAAAATAGCAGTATTTCGAGCATCTATCTGACAAAGACAGAACAAAGCTATGCTTTTGGTAGCCATATAGTTGGGAACGTGACTGTGGACTTGTGGGAACTGATGTCCGTTAATTAAAAGCTTTACCTTTATGACACACATTTAAACTTTATTTTTGAGTGATTGTTTCATTCATAAGTCAACATTTCAGTAGCACACTGGGAGAATTCTGAGTCAAATGATTATTGTCTGTGGGCTTATTACCACACTACTATATCACTATTACCATTATCACAGAAAAAAAAATGCAGGCCGGTTGCATACATTACTTATTGTTTTCTTTGAATAAATAAACCTGCAGATTTTTATCATCCTTAGCTCTTGGACAACTCTTCTAATAATTCTTTTCACTCCTCTGTCTTTCAGGGAGCACCTACTTGTGGCCAGTTTATGGTAAATGAGTGATCAGTTCTGCAACCAGTGCTATCAGTTTGTTTTGCAACAATAAGGTTACAAAGGTGTTGAGAGAACTCACTGGTTTTACCAGTCATGAGATGTTTGTTGTGTGACACCTTGGTAATGACAGACCTTAATAGGCCACCAGCTGGAACTGAACCAGCTCATTTTAATTTGAATTAAGTGGCAGGATTGCTTGGAAATTACTGATAGATTTCAGCTGGTGTCACTGCTTTCCATGCCTTTTACACCTCCCTTTCTTTATGTGTTCAATACTTCTTCCGTGTATAATTTCTCTATTACACATAACTTTTTTCATGGACATCTATGGTTTGATTTCTTTGCATCTGTAGGTTGGATGGGTTGCTACTGACATTTGGTGAGAAAGTCACGTCAATACTGCCTTCAAAAATATATTTACTTTGAAACTTGGTGAAATGTTCAACACTTATTTTATTCAACGTTAATCTTTTTCTTTTATTTATTTACTTGTTTTCTTTTATTATTCTTATTATTATCTCTGTGGTTATACACTGCTGAAGGTGACAGGGATAGTAAAGAGAAGGAGTAGATAAAAAAAAAGGGAAAAACTGCAAGACTTAAACAAATAGCTCCCTGTGTCCACCCCAACATCCCTAGAGAAGCTGATGATAACCACATCTTGCATGTGAGCTCTCGTCAATTTTTAGTTTGGAAGGACCAGCATGTCTTATTGATGGAGACATGCGGGCACACACTCCCTTTGTGACTCTAATCTATTGTGGGTGTTTTAACATTCCTGGATAAAGTTCTTTCTTTTTCTACAACTAAGGTTTATTTGGCAACTATATCTGCTTTTGATATTGGATATGATGAGGTGACTTAAGGTGTACCTTAAGTACGCTGTACTGGTGTAGAGTCAACAACCTGTCTCTGAATGTGGACAAAACAAAAGAGTTGAATATCAACTTCATGGGAGCACAGAGAGATCACTGTGTACTTAACATCAATGGATCCTCTGTGGAGGTCGTCAAGAGCACAAAATTCCTTGGTGGTCACCTGGTGGAAAACCTCTCCTGGTCCCTCAACACCAGCTTCATAGTTAAGAAGGCCCAACAGCATCTTTACTTCCTGCGGAAGCTGAGAAAAGCCCATCTCCCATCACCCATTCTCACCTTTTACAGAGGGACTATTGAGAGCATCCTGAGCAGCTGCATCACTATCTGGTATGGTAGCTGCACCGTATTGGATTGCAATATCCTACATTGGCTAGTGAGAACAGCTGAGAAGATCACTGGAGCCTTTCTTCCCTCCATTACAAACACGTATCGCACCCACTGCATCCGCAAAGCTGCAGAGGAACCCACAAACCCCTCACACACACTCTTCACACTGCTGCCTTCTGGCAAGAGGTACCAGAGCATTCGGGCCCTCACTGCCAGACTGTGAAACAGTTTCTTCCTCCAAGCCATCAGACTCCTGAACACTCAGTAACTGGACCTTAATACATGTCACTACCTCAAGCATTTAACTGCACAATCTCATATACACAAACACACACACGCACACCTTCATACATCAAGCTACCTTTTGTACAATGCTCAGTCTTTTGCACAACCCACTGTCATTGTTGCACTTTTCTATTGCACTGTTGTGTCTGCACTGTCTTGTGTCTGCATTATTCTGTTCTGTCTGGTGTTGCACTGTTTTTTTGTTTGGTTTTTGGCAATTTTTGCACACTTGCAATTTATATAGTTCTGTATTGATTGTCTGTATATGTCATATGTAGCACCATGGTCTTGGGGGAACGTTGTCTGGTTTCACTGTGTACTGTACCACTGCACATGGTTGAAATGACAATAAAGCCACTCGACTTGACTTGAGTACTGCTTCTCACTTTAGGGTCTGCAAAGTGAGTGGGTAGGCTTCATGCATTTTTTTGTGCATCCTTCTTACACACAGTTCTCTTCTGACAGCCTTAGGGTCGTATTACGTCCAAATATGTTAGGGTACCTGGATCGTTGTGTTTTTTTTTTTTCTTTGACTCTTGTTTATTCGTTGTTGTTTTCTCTGTGTGACTTTTTTCCTAGTTGACTTATCTGTATTTCTAGTTCAGGTTGTCTGGTTAGTTATTAGTTCCCTTGTCATGTCCTGGTCTCATCTCTGTCCTGTTAGCCTTGGTCTTGCCTTTGTGTGTCCACCCCTTTTAGGTCAGTCTTGTCTTCATGTTTGTCTGCCTGTTTCCCTAGACATGTGTTCTTGTGTCCCTCTCGTCCCTTGTTCTTTCGCCCTCTCTCATCCCTTGCTCTCTCATCCTCACTGTCTTGCCTCCTTCCCCTGGGTTTCATCTGTCTGTGTCCAATTGTATGTGTTTCTTGTACTACCTCTTTTAGATTGACAGACAGATTACGCTCAGCTGTGTTCCCTCCTGTGAGTTGTTCCCTCGTTTGCCCTTGTCGCGATCGCCCTCATTCCCCACTGTGTTCTGCCTGTTAGTTAAGTTCCTGAACAGTTTTTGCAGTCCAGCAATAAAGCTGCCACTTGAGTTTGGTCTACATTTTGGGTTCTTCAAACCTGCGTGCCTCACACAGTGAATGACAGAATGCTGAGTTTTCCTAAAATTATTCCTGTGGCTTATAGCACTATATAGAATTTGAGCTTGTGAGCTCTTGCCTTTCTCTTTTCGCATTTGAGGAAAAAAGGAGGCTGGATTCTCTCTGTCTAAGTCCAGTTGCTTGTCTGCTTCGCTAACCTGGGGCCCGTTCTTCGTACCTCGCTAAGTAAGTTAGCTGGATTAGATTGTTGACGATTTCGCGTGATCTTGGATCGTTCGGTTCCCCGAAGCTCATCCGGGACTTGCTGTCATAGCAACAGAGCCGTAAGCGTAAACCTGCTCGGGAGCAGGTTTACTTTATGTAAACAGGATTAGATCGCGGCCACGCAGGTATGTCCGCTTCATTTATACGAAAGCAACAGCGATATTCCACCACTGTTTCACCATAAATAAATAACATCAATGTAACTAAAGATAATGCAGCACTTGATCCTTTTATTGATGTCACACAGATACATACAGGTCATTTCCTAAAAAAGGGAAATGTACTATTAATCATTCTATTACATGTATGTGATTATTACAGATGTAATTCATATTTCAGAGTAGTAATTGTAAATTACTTCGTGTAATCAAGATGGGAGACGTCTGTGAAGGTTCTCAGTCATCCAGGTCATCGTAGTCAAAGGAGCTTGCAAAGAAAAGCGTCTGGACTTCTTTAAGTTACTTGAAGACGTTTCACCTCTCATCCGAGAAGCTTCTTCAGTTCTAAGGTCAAATGGTGGAGAGTCCCAGATATAAACCTAGTGGGAGTAACCCCCCACAGAGGGACAAAAGGACCCCCTGATGATCCTCTAATCGCCTGAGCCAAGGTGTGAAACTGGGTGTGGGTCCCAATCAGCCAGAGTTTCGGGTGTGTTCATTGTGAAACCTGGCCCCACCTTATCATGCGAATTCCTGAGGTCAGATGGCCCAGGATGTGAGTGGGCGTTAAGGCGTCTGGGAAGGGATCTCAAAACTGGATTATAGATGGCAGAGAGTTGGTGTCGTAAACCCCGCCTCTGTTCAAAGATGGTCGCTCACAGTGGACATAGATGCTTCTTTCACTCCTCTTTCAAACCATCTGTCCTCTCTGTCCAAAATGTGAACATTGGCATCCTCAAAGAGTGTCCTTTATCCTTAAGATGCAGATGGACTGGTGAGTCTTGTCCTGTGGAGGTGGCTCTTCTATGTTGTGCCATGCGCTTGTGAAGTGGCTGTTTGGTCTCTCCAATGTAGAGGTCTGGGCATTCCTCACTGCACTGTACAGCATACACCACATTGTTAAGTCTGTGTTTTGGCGTTTTGTCTTTCGGGTGAACCAGTTTTTGTCTGAGCGTGTTGGTGGGTCTGAAATGCACCGGGATGTCATGCTTGGAGAAAACTCTCCTGAGTTTTTCTGATACACCGGCTACATAGGGGATGACAATGTTGTTGCGTCAACAAGATGGGAGACCACGGCTATAAAAGTGAAGGTGGATTTGGGAAACCTGTCGCAGCCATGTCCTGTCCGTCTACGCGAGCCACCCATTGCGGAAGGTGCAAGATTGATAAGGAGAGTCCTCAGAATTCAGCGTATATTGCGGGACAGACAGGATCCTTTAGCTCAGCGCGACAGTGTGCTCATTGAGAGATATCGATATTCCCGTGAGGGTATTATTTACTTAACCAACTTGTTGACGAGGGGGTGCAGGACCACCACCTGTCTTTTTTTGCTCTGCCCTTTTCTTGGTTGCTGTTATGAACAAACAAACAGAGTATTTCAGGGTCTCTTTCCAAGAGACTAAAAGCAATATAAGTGATAAATATTACCATTCTGTGGAATATTCTTATATTTCACTTTTACTTGTTCCCATGTTCTAGTGGGTCCTGTTGTGGCTCTAATGTGAAAGGGGATATAATATAACATAATATAATATAATGTAATATAATATTGGATAATATAGTGTAATATAATAAATCTACCCTACCGCCTACTGGTGTTGGCCAGAGGGGCCGATGGCGCGATATGGCAGCCTGGCTTCTGTCAGTCTGCCCCAGGGCAGCTGTGGCTACAACTGTAGCTGCCTCCACCAGTGTGTGAATGTGAGAGTGAATGAATAGTGGCATTGTAAAGCGCTTTGGGTGCCTTGAAAAGCACTATATCAATCCACTCCATTATTATTGTTATTATTAACTTACTTACGAGTTTGATTTGTCAGCAACTTCCTGCCAGCCCTCTCTCCTTGATTTTGCAGCCTTTGCAGTGTTCCCTTGCGTTCTGATTAAACTCTGAAACTCCTGAAATCCCTCAATCAAGAGTTCTTGCTCTGCTGCCGGAAAATACCGAGAGCGCTCCTTCGACATTTTCGCCGACCAATCAGAGGGTTGCCGATCAATGTTTCTACTATCGATGCGTAGCCCCTTTTGGGGTGGCTGTAGCTCAGGTGGCAGAGCAGGTCAGTCACTAACCAGAAGGTCGGTGGTTCGATCCCAGGCTGCCTCCTGGCTGCATGCCAAATATCCTTGGGCAAGATACTAACCCTGTGTTTGCCTACTGGTGGTGGTCAGAGGGCCCGGTGGCGCCAGTGTCCGGCAGCCTCGCCTCTGTCAGTGCGCCCCAGGGCAGCTGTGGCTACAATGTAGCTTGCCGTCACCAGTGTGTGAATGTGTGTGTGAATGGGTGAATGACTGAATGTAGTGTAAAGCGCTTTGGGGTCCTTAGGGACTGAGTAAAGCGCTATACAAATGCAGGCCATTTACCATTTACCACACCCAGTGATCTCACATTACTTCATCCAGCTGTACTAATCGTCAACAGCAGGTGTGTTCGGAGAACCGGATTAGCGAGCTCAACGTTAGCGCGATGATTTGGTCTTGGATGTGTCATTTGATCTTGGATGTAGTAAGCGACGTACGAAGAACGGGCCCCAAGTCAGAGCTTTGTCTAAACAGAGGTTAACTCGCCGGATTATGGACGTTTTCCTTGGCATATGGCACTAAGGGTCTCTCTTTTCCTCAGGGCGTGAGAACACATTCCACCGGAGGAATGGGAACCTGAAGGGCCCTTTTTAAAGAAAACTTGCAATCAGCGTTACACGGACAGCTTATACACTAACTGGGTAGTGGTGTTCTTAGCAAGGTGAAGAGCGGAAGAACTGAGAGATGACTGTGATGACAGGGGTGTATGTGTGCAGGCAGGTGACCAAAATGAGTGCAGGTAGACATATTATCACAGGTCTTTTGCCTTAGAGCAGTAAATAGATTTTTTTATCAGACATTTTATCAGTATCATGGAGTCTTTTCACTTTACCTAGCATGCATCAGCACACACACTGGACCTTGTATGTGTTAAATATTGATTCTGTTTCTTCTGTGGACATTTTGTGGTGTACTTGGAAAACTACACCAGACGGCAGAATATACGCATTGTGGGGATACCAGAGAAGGCGGAGGGCCCACGACCAACGAAATTCATCACCAAACTACTCTTTGATGTGCTTGGGGAGAACAACTTCGAGAGGCCGCCATCGGTGGCTAGAGCCACGTCCGTTCATTGTCAGACTCCACCACTTCCAAACCACAGAGCTGATCCTACGCCTCGCCAGACAGAAGGGCCCGCTCCTATTCAATGGATCAAGATTCCACATATTTCCTGACTACAGCCCAGAAGTCAACAAAAGACAAAAGTCTTCTCCAAGTCCAAAAGGAAGCTCCACAGTGCAAAGGTCAAGTTTGGTCTCTTCTACCCAGCCACTCTGCAGTTCACACACAACGGGAAATGCATGAGATTTACCGACCCTGCAGAGGCGCTGACCTACGTTAATAATTAATATCACTGTTGATAACGAACGCCCCGCCTCGCACCCTGCAGAGACTGGTGACTGAGGTAAGGTAACGATTGGGTTAATAACATTGAAAATCATTTCACAGAAGGTGGCATCATTAGACATGGCTACTCTGTCATATTTTGAATATTTCTTTACTCTCATTGTGTTCTATTATCATTGGTCATAGTGGCAATGAACGTTTTATATTTGATGGTGTAAATACACACCACACATAATGCCACTCATGAGCACCTTCCTTTTCTTCATTACTGATGTTATTGCCCTTTTTTTCTTTTCTCTTTTCTCTTTTTCAAATTATGAAAGGGCGTTACAGTTTGTTTAATACCCCGTTGGAGAGGTTCATTAATGGTTCAAACATGTATCCTTTATTGCGGGCAGCATGCAAATGCAGGTTTGCAAAAGTTTCAAGTTTTTTTGGGGTGGTAGCCTTTTTAAGGCCTGTTTATGTGTTATGTGTTGTTTTGGTGTGGCATTTGCTCTGTATTCACTGTGTGCACCTACTGTGATTTTTTTATCGTTTAAATTGGGCAAACATCTATATTTTTGAATTACATAGTTCTGACAAAGAGTAGATTGGACCCTGACCCAGATAATGCTGACGTAAAAATTATAAGTTGGAATGTGAAGGGTATGAACCAGGCAATCAAGAGAAAAAGGGTCATTTCTCATTTACAACATCTTGGGGTTGGTATTGCCTTCCTACAGGAAACCCACCTCTGGAATTGTGATCAGTCTAAAATTCGCAAAGAATGGGTGGGCCAAATGTTTCATTCACAATTTAATTGTAAAGGCTGAGGAGTGGCTATACTCATCCACAGAAAAATTCCTTTCATCGTATCAGATACTATCTTGGACCCTAATGGCAGATATGTGATGGTTGTGGGAGAGCTGTCTCAACTTTCCCTAGTATTGGTCAATATTTATGGTCCAAACTTTGACGATGAGAACTTTTATAAAAAGATGCTAAGCTCTATTCCCAATTTGGATAGTTATCATTTGATTATGTCTGGGGATTACAAACTGGTAATGGATTCTGTTTGGGATCGCTCTTCCCAATCTTTACTAAGACTGTCTAAATCTGTGCAAACAATTCAGTCATTCGTAGAGGCACATAAACTTGTAGACCCTTGGAGATTTAAATATCCCACTAAAAGGGAGTATTCGTTTTACTCTAATGTGCACAAGTCATTTTCTAGGATAGATTTTTTTCTGGTTGACCCCTACTTACTGAGTGCTATTACAGACTGTAAATATGATGGTCATTTCTGATCATGCCTCGGTTAGTATTAAGGTAACTCTTCCGACTCAGAGGACAAAGTGGACATGGCAACTGGACCCACTCCTACTCGCTGATTCAGATCATCAAGCTATTAACAACTATTTTAGAGAGTTTTATGCTAAATTATATTCCTCAGATTCAGCACCAGCTCAAAATAAGTTTGACGCTTTTTTTTCTAATCTGAAGTTCATTACAGAACAAATAGATTTTTTTCTACAGGTAAATAGGACGGATGGCATCTCAGCTTCGACCCTCTGGGAGACGCTTAAAGCGTATCTCAGGGGACAGATTGTCTCTCATTCTGCTTATATGAGGAAGAAGAAGTATAAGAAGTTTGAGGAATTATCCTCAGAAATCAAGACCCTGGACGGACTCATATCTGGTTCTCCGACCCCTGATTTGATTAAGAGGAGAGTGGTCTTACAAGCTGAAATTGATCTATTAACTACCGCCCAAGCAGAGAAGCTCATTTTAAAATCCCGTAGTAGATTGTACGAAGAGGGAGATAAACCATCCAAATTATTAGCTAGCCAGCTCCACCAAAAAGCAGCATCCCGTGTTATTTCACAACTTATCTTATCAGATGGCTCATCAACTGAGGATCATCAAGCTATTAACAACTATTTTAGAGAGTTTTATGCTAAATTATATTCCTCAGATTCAGCACCAGCTCAAAATAAGTTTGACGCTTTTTTTTCTAATCTGAATATTCCTATAATTGTCTCTGACTCGAAAGAACAATTGGAACAAAGTCTGACACTGAAAGAAATTAAAAATGCAATAATGTCCCTTCAGAGTGGAAAAGCCCCTGGTCCGGACGGGTTTCCAACTGATTTTTATAAGAAATTTATGGACAAACTTGCCCTTCTTCTTCTCTTGGTTTGCACGGAAGCAATAGAGAATAACATTCTTCCGCCTACGCTTCAGCAGGCATCTATTACACTCTTATTAAAGAAGAATAAGGACCCCCGAGATTGCACATCCTATATACCAATCAGCTTAACAAACTGTGATGGCAAAGTGGTCTCAAAAGCCATTGCACTCCGACTTGAGAAAATTCTTCAGGGGACCAGATTGGGTTTGTCCAGGGTAGACAATCCTATTTTAACCTGAGGCGATTGTTTAATATCATCTATATTGAGGCTGATACTCCATCCCCAGAAGCCGAAATATCGATTGACGCCGAAAAGGCGTTTGATCGGATTGAGTGGGATTATCTTTTTCACACACCAGTAGGCTAAGTGATTTTTAGCCAATTACAAGTTGAATCTGGTAGTTGGGGGTGTTAGCTAAGATACCGTCATTAAGAAGCGGCACAACTAATGTGTCTATGTGAGCTAATTTGCGATGTGCACCGCTGGCCCGGCCATTTGTTTTTAATGCACCCTCCCAGATTAATTCACTGCATGTCGTACCCAGGGCTGGACTGGGACAAAAAATCGGCCCAGGCATTTTGACTGGAGACCACCCCACCAGGTATTATAGGAAAAACCATAAAGCCTTTGAATGAAAACAAACGCTGTTATGACAGTGATGTACACTGTCTTGTTGGTATATGTATGATTTCTATACGTTGTACATCAGATAAAAACTTTGGTTGTAAGATTCAGATAATTATTTAATAAAAGCTAGACATTTTAAATGAGAATAAGAAAGAAAAGTATTTCTTTGTGCCCCCCTTTCCCTGTTAATGCCCTACCTGGCCTCCTGGCAAAACTTTGCTAGAGCCGCCCCTGCACAGTTACCAGCTGTCAGCTACTTAGAAAAGGATCCTGGTGTTATTTGTCTCTCAGAAACAGTTCATAACTTTCCTTCAACTTATTCATGTCACCTAAAAGGTAAACCTGTCCATCACCTGTTCAGCTCTGATGATTCATCTTCATGTTTCCCTCTCACTAGATATCCAAACCGATATCATGACCTTCAGCTTTTACAGCTGTGGCTCCAGCAAGCATCAGCTGATACTAGAAATTAATATTAAATACATTCTAACAGCAGCTCATCAAGCTTAAACGCGCTGCTGTTGTTTAGCGCGACATCCGCTGGTTTCATCTTTCTGGCGCAAAGTCGGTGTGCAAATTCCCTGCTGACTCGGCCTCAGGATGTCTAGAGGCAAGAATCAAGCGCACCCAAAGGAGCGCATCAGTGATCATGTGCGCATCACGCAGAGGGAGAGTGAGAGGCGAAAGGCAGCGGCAGAGCATGGCAGTTTTAACGCAGTTTGTGTGATTCTGTGTGCGTTAATGAAACTGTAAGTTATTACTTTTGACAGGTTAACTGGTATGATAAGAGTTATAGTTGTTTGTGCATGTTAAAGCTAAAGTTATGCCCCGGTACACTGATATCACATTAGTAGATTTATTTAATTATGTAATTAATTTGCACTAAGTTAATACCAGTGGCCAGAATCTCCTCCAATGATTACATCCTGCGGTTAAAGGATTTTTCTGTTGTTTATTGTTTAGTTTAACTGTTGTTAGCTTACCACATTCTTGCCTTAGTACTAGCAACTAGGAAGATATGTGCTATTTAGCCAACTTCTGGTCTCACGGCGACCCCCTGTGGACATTGTAAAATATTGCTGTGTCAGAGTAGATGATGTGTTCTGATTGTTTCTTATTTATCTTTGACCCTGCTAATTATAGTATTACCTGTTTCTGTTTCCAGACAACCATGCTTATAGTCACCTATACTGCATCTGCCACAATTATAATTGCATATCTGGCTGTATCACAGTTGGATTTATCATGGCAAGCCCTGCTGTAACCAGTTCTTCTGTGAAGCTTCATTAAAGACGGTGAACTAAACTCCTGGACTGCTGCAGTCTTTCTGCCCGAAGACTTAGGCCAGACTAGTATACCCAGCACTTCCAGTATATATATATTCTACAGTCGGCGATAAACAAAGGAGAGACTTGCGTCACAAATACCGATCAGCTGATCATTGATCAGTTTCATGATTGAATGAGAGAAGAAAAGGCAGCTGACAGCGTAAAGATGCAGAATAACTCCAGCTTTGTGTCTGTTTTCATCCTAGCTGAAGTACGGGACAAACTGTGTTCCTTTTCAGCTCAATACGAAATGCGTGATTTTTTCTCTGAATACGGGACGATTCCGTTTTTTACGGCACGGTTGGCAACTCTACTAACTAACCGTGCCCAGGGTTGCCGACCCCTGGGCACGGTATCTCATCGGAACCTTTTCCTCTTCACAGAAGGACCAAGCAGGGGGATCCAGTGAGTCCATTACTTTTTGTTTTAGCTATACAGGCACTTGCAATAGCTCTTAGAAGCAATAATAGCATACAAGGTGCGCTGCCACTGCTGGGGTGCAGTAGCTCCATCACCCCACTAGGGGGAGGAAGCGGGTTTGTGTACTCAAGTTTCTCTAGTAAATATTAGTGATGGGATTTCCGGCTCTTTTTAGAGAACCGGCTCTTTCGGCTCGGCTCACTAAAAAGAGCCGGCTCTTCGGCTCTGAACCGGCTCTTCAGGTTGTTTTGTTGCTTTAATTACATTATTATTAACCATAATATAAAATTATGCACAAAAGGAATCACTAATGTAAAAAAAAAGTGGTTTTATTTATATATGTTTATATATAAATATATGTGGTGGACCCTGGAGACAAAGCACGTACAAACTCCAAAACACATTCCTAGAGTTAACTGAACTTCCAAAACAGAGCTACCTAGATCAGTTAAATTACACAATTGAAAGCATATGTGTATGGTTTGTGTATTTATACACAAGCACTCATACATATTCAAATAATAATAATAAAAAAAAGTCGTTGGTACTTGCTGGCTGTGTAGCCACTAGGTAACAAAAGCTAAACACTGCGCCTAGCATTCTGGAGCACTTCTGTTGTGTTTTGTACGTGTTTTGGAGTTTTTACGCGTTTTGGAGTTTTTACATGTTTTGGAGTTTTTACACGTTTTGGAGTTTGTACATGCTTCAGGGTTTGTACGTGCTTCAGAGTTCGTACGTGCTTTGTCTCTAGGGGCCACCGTAAATATACTTTTATTTATTCACTCCACATAAAATGTAATAAATAAATCATATAATACAAAAACCAACTAGTCACAGTTCAACTTTTAGCTATTTAAATTTTCAGCTTTTTCCTTTTAAAAAAATTAAAAATGAAACAACACAAAACACTGCAAACCACAACACAATTAAGTATAAATTAAAATAAGAAAACAAAAACAACATGGAACATTCTCTGTCATATGGACCTGCACGAATAAACTTTCTGAATCCTTTATCATCCGCAATCTTTCTAATCCCTGGCTCTCTTTCTCCCTCCCGCTCTGTTCCTGTGCTACTGCGAGTGTAACTACCGCCCCTCCCCCCTCTGCCCAGCGCAAAGCACAAGGCTCGCATGCGGAGTGAAGGAGAAGGGTCTGGCTGCAGCCACTGTGGAGCTCCACAGTAACCGGATACACGTGACCTCCACACTAACCGGAAACACGTGACCTCCACAGTAGCCGGAAGCACGTGACCTCCACACTAGCCGTAAACACGCATGGATACCGTGGAAGTCTTGCAAGTTGATCACAAAGGTTGGTTAAGTCTTTCTTAAATAAATTTGCCGTTAGTGATTTTATAATTCTAGGAATCGTCTAGTTTTCTTACAATGATCATGTTGCCACTTATTTTGCGTTACAACCACATTCCTCCTTATTTTAATGTTTTTTCATCGTGCTCCATGGCAGAGAAACACACAAATATGCTTTTTCCTGGGCCTGGTTTAAGTAAGAGAGCTGGATTAACGGCTTCTGTGGGCGAGAAGAAGCAAAAACCACATTTTGCATTAGAGTATGATTTATTGTTGGCGTCAGAGATGCAAAATAACGAATACTTCAATACTGTACTTAAGTAGAATTTTCTGGTATCTTTACTGCTGTACTTTTTTGTGCCTACTGTATACTTCTTTATACTTCTACTTCTCACATTTTAGCACGCGTATCTGTACTTTGTAATCCGTACATTTGTAAATCAGTCCCCCGCACGCGTGCTTTGGACGCAAGATTACTTCAAAATTTTGTACATAAATTATATTTTAGACCCTGTACTTCTTACTTCGACTTGACTAAAAAGTCGAGTCAGTGCTTTCTAAACACAGGTATCTAAACTGTAGTAAGGAACGTGTGTACTTGTGACACCTTTGGTTAGCGTCAACACTGTAAATTTCGTCACAAACAGATTTATAGATTTATCAATACTTCTATTCGTTATTCTTTTCTGTACAGCTTTTTTATTGCCCAGATTTTAGTTAGCCCCTGTTCAATTGACTGTTATATGTCAATAGAAACATGTCTCACAAATTAAAGTGTCTTGTAAAATATTTGTGGGGTTTTTTTTTCAAGAATTTTCTTCCCAAATCTATTACATGCCAACTGTAAATTGTTATTTCTGCTAAATCCTTAACTTAAATGTATATATGGTGTTTATCTGTTTCTCTCTCTGTTTTAGATGCACACATCAATCTGGAATTCGGGCTTAAAGTCAGAATTGCAGGAATGCAACACGTGTTGCAGAGGACTCTTTCACTGCCCTCTGTGCCCCACTTTCAGCCCTACTGTCAGGGCAAAGATTGAGGAGCATCTAAGTGTGCATATAAAAAAAATGCTTTGCCTTTCAAAGGTATGTTTGTATTAAATATACTTTATAGTTATAAATATGCACTTTTTTAAGCACTTCTGCAGTATCTTTGTTGACTTAAAAGTTGCTGTTGATATTGTACAGTTCAGTGCATTCATCTGCAACAAAAATAGTGTTTTTATAAAATATATTTTTATTTACTTTTCACCACTTTTCTTGACATAAGTTTTGTGATCCATACCATTTTGCTTTCATTATTGAGGTTGGCTTGGATGTTTTTGTTAACATGTACAATCTGATTGTTAGACAAATTGATTGCATTCTATACAACTACATTTAAATTACATCTGTTTGTTTGTTTGTTTTTTTCTCTTACAGATAAAATGATATGCCGGTGCAGGCTGCCTTGTAGGACAACAGGACACTTTCACTGCCCTGTCTGTAAGATTACAATCATACGGCGTGGGGATATGGCAAGGCATTTATTGTCTTGTCAGCATTCTTCAATGCCAAGTCAGCCACCATTATCAGGACTGCTCCCCACTGAACTCTCCGAGGAGACCCGTATTCCTCCGGCAGTACTCTTCGAGGAGCCCCGTTTCCCCCCCAAGGTTTTGTCTTCGGTATCTGAACCATTTTCTGAGTCTTTGTTAGAACATTCATTGGCTCTACCCTCTGTGTTCAATAAAACTGCAGCTGATGGAAAGTCCATGAAAATGACATGCCCTCACTGTGGCCTTACTCTTCATAGCTCTGGCAAGCTATTTGCACACTGGAGAGAGGAAGCCAAAGCTGTGCTTGAAGGACAACACGTGCCCATTTTCAGACTGAAAAAGCGCAAGTTCCAGGAAGTCAGTCAAGTCAGTATTCACTTTAACCAGTAGTGTAATTATATGGTTAGTGAAATTTGAATAACTGTTAAAAAACTGTTCTGCAACAGAGAAATAACTATGTTTTCATCCCCATTTGCCTGACACAGGAGCCAGCAGTTGTTGAAGATCTGCGTCCTGCTGTGCAGTGGGTTGTCCAAAATAAGGCACTTTTCTGTGGACATGTAACAATGCCCAAATATCTGTCCTTAAATCAAGGGGACCAGCAGAGGGTCTTAATAGACATGTCAGAGGAAGAAGACACTGGAGCAAGGGACTTGTTCCTCTTTGTTTTTCAGTTTGCAGAGGACATGGAGCTCTTTTTGAAAGCATGTGCCAATGAGCAGGGGCTAAGGGTCAGTGCTATGTTTGACATGTAATGGACAAATGAAGGCACTGGCTGTGTTTGTTTGTTTGTTTGTTTGTTTAATATGTTGTTGTTTTTTTGTTTTGTTTTTTGCGTAGTACAAAATTCCAATTAAACTTATTTCAAAATGTTGTTCACTTTATTCTGTGTCCATACTTATAATAAAGGATTACAGTGTAACAGCATTAAATGTAAATGTAACAGCATTTTTTTTAAACTTGTAATTTCAAAATAAAAAGCTTATTGTTGATATTAACAGTAAAGAATTGCAATCAATAATATTTTTATACATTTTAAACATTAACACTCTGGGCTCTATCCTGGCCATCTGTGGACACTTCACTTATTCTTTTTTTTGACTACTGCACTGCAGTGGACCAAAAGAATGACACGGGTTTGATCTTAAGGATCTAATAGTTGTGTGTGTTGTGCATGACATTGCCACACAAATATGTATTTGCAAGATAGAGTAGAATAAATTATGACGCATGAAATATTACATAGGCTGCAGTGAATTTCTGTTGATACAGCCTATTGAGCTTTGAGTTTCCCAGTCAAACTTAGCTTTGAAGCACATGCTAAAAACACTTTTACTCTTGTACATTTCAAAACAAGACACCATAGCCAAAATATTAACAAAATATATATTATTAAAAAATTCAAAGCTGCAGCACATACAGCAACAAACACCGTTAGTAAATGTGTCCTGGAGTTTATGCAGGTGCAGAAAGTGCTGCTGCTGTAAGTAAGCCTAACAGCTTCCAGATCACTTATTTTTCTGAAAAGATGGTAGGAAGGGCATCACTGCTCATTTCTACAGTCTCCCAGATCTTGGAATACAATCCCTTTGTACCATGAAACCACTTCGCAGTACTAGGAGTCCACTAAAACCTATAAAGAGAGTGATCCCGGAAGAAATGGGGCACACACTAGTGACCTCAACAATTGCAAGACAGCCTTTTCCCCGATGCTCAGATACAATTTTGATTTTGATGAAAAGGACTGGTGCTATTTTAAAGAGTCACGTCGGCAAAAGTAGATAAATGTTTTAAGAAATATACATTTTATAGCATTTTGTGAACATACACAAAAAGTGGCCATTTTTGGCAACAAACAAGCTGAGAGAGAGTTTTATATTTTTTGCTCTCCTTGAGCAAAAATAATAGTGCATAATAATCAATGTTGATGTTAATCAATTAGATGTCCCAGACACTACTATTAATAATACAGCAGCCCCTCGTTTATCGCTGGTGTTACGTTCAAAAAATAACCTGCGGTAGGTGAAATCCATGAAGTAGCCAACTTTATTTTTTACAATTATTATAGATGTTAAGACTGTAAAACCCCTCACTACTTGCTTTATACACTTTTCTCAGACAGGCATGAACATTTTCACACTTTTCTCTTTTGTTTAAACACTCTTAGAGTTCAAACCTTCGTAGAAACATAAGTCCAGGATTATGGAATGAAACCTAAAGGTGCATTTGAGGGTGCAAAACGTTTCGTCGGCATTGTTGTGTTTGTTTGGGAGAAAACTTACAAACATACAGTATAGCACTTCAGAGTTACACTGCTAGCGATCGAAGATTTATGTAAATTCGACAAGCTAAACGCATTCTGTACTGTACAGCAGGAGTCCCCAACCTTTTTGCACCACAGACCACTTTAATGTCAGACAATATTTTCAGGGAACGAAAAAATACAACAAAAGAATAAAAAAAAGA
This sequence comes from Rhamphochromis sp. 'chilingali', assembly GCF_963969265.1. Classification (NCBI taxonomy): domain Eukaryota; kingdom Metazoa; phylum Chordata; class Actinopteri; order Cichliformes; family Cichlidae; genus Rhamphochromis; species Rhamphochromis sp. 'chilingali'. The sequence goes on along the minus strand of NC_137946.1, from coordinate 6,723,018 downwards.
AACTGTGGTATTTCGTAAATATAATAATAAACGTGACTTGAGCTGTGCGCCAGCAACAATGACAGTGACATCCTCCTCTCTGCTTCTTAACGCTCTCTGGTCGCTATGGTAACGCGTAAATAGTTCTTTCAAAATAAGACACACAACTACAACCATACATTTCACACTGGAGGATCAACTCTCGCGGAACGGTACCAAAAGACTCACGGACCGGGACCGGTCCGTGGGCCTATTAGGGACCGCTCCTGTACAGGAGACACTGGACTAGATTGATTGACAATGGTCTACAGCAATCAGAACGCACAACACGATGTACTGTAAAAAAAAATAAAAATCAGCGAAACAGCAAGTGTCACTTTTGGCCACAAACAATTTAGGGGATGGTGAATTTTTTTGAACAAACCCAGAGTGTTAAAAAAAAACCCCACTTAAAACCATTTTTATTTCTCAGCAGCATCCATAGTAACAAAAACGCAATTTAGTTTTCGCTGTCAAAGTCGATTTAACTGAAGTTACGTGTTTCCGGTTACTGTGGAGGTCATGTGCTTCCGGTTACTGTGGAGGTCACGTGTTTCCGGTTACTGTGGAGCTCCACAGTGGCTGCAGCCAGGTGCTCTTGGAGTGAAGCGGGAAAATAGTGCGATAGAGCAGCGGTCCCCAACCTTTTTTGCGCCACGGACCGGTTTATGCCCGACAATATTTTCACGGACTGGCCTTTAAGGTGTCGCGGATAAATACAACAAACTAAAACTAGTACCGGTACCGGAAAAAAAAATTATTCATAACACACGTGAAAAGACCCAGGAAAACCGAGTAAACGATAAAAACAATAACAAAATAACGCTGAACACCGATAAAAACCCTGAAAACTATACATTTCACACCTGAGCCTCAACTCTCGCGGCCTGGTACCAAATGCATCACGGACTGGTACCGGTCCGAGGCCCGGGGGTTGGGGACCGCTGCGATAGAGCGAGAAAGAAAAAAAACCCCACAGCTCGCAATAAGGAGCCGGCTCGCGCCGTTCACCTCAAAGATCCGGCTCTAAGAGCCATTTCGTTCGCGACCGACACATCACTAGTAAATATAGGAAAAGTTAATGGAGTCTGGCTAAGTTGATACCAGCACACGAAATATTAGCTCGGAAGTTGGCTGTACTGGAGCATGAGAAATATATGCTTGTGAGTACGATTATATTCTGTGTTCATGTTAAGCATGTGATGTAAAATGGTTTGTTGACTCTCATATTTGAAGCCGGCATGTTAGCTGCACTGCCTATGCTAATTGTGTTAGCATGTCAATAGGAAATTCCATTATGTGTTAGCATCAAGCCAGCGGGATTTGGAGTTAACATGTTTTCATTTATTTTTCTTGGTTATATCAGCTGCAATTTTATTTGTTAAGTCTTCAGTCAGTACCTTGTAATGTGAGAAATATATTATGCTCCAAATGTATGTTTCAATATGTTTTTTCTTATGTTTGTAGTTTCACAGTGCCTTCATTAGGGAGACAAATAAACCCTGCAATGAGAACTGGAAGCCTTTGCCTTTCCTTTTGAAGAACTGTTTATCTATCTTCCAAACTGGGCATCAACGTACAGGGAGGGCAGAACACAAGGTATCTCATGTGGTGGCATAACTCACACTGTCTCACTGCATGTGGACGATTTGTTGTTATATGTAACAAATCCAATCACATCTACCCCTGAAATCCTCAGTCTTACAGGAATTTGGAAGCATATCTGGATACAAACTAAGTTTAGCTAAAAGTGAATACTTCCCCATCAGTAATAATGCAGGAGAATACCCCAATCTGCTATTTAAGTTGTCTACCGAGTCCTTTACATATCTGGGTGTAGAAGTCACCAAATCCTATGACAGTCTGTTTAAAAGTAACCTCACTCCTCTATTGGAACAGTGCAAACAAGATGTTAAAAGATGATCTATTTTACCATTATCTCTCATTGGGAGAGCTAATTCTGTAAAGATGAATATTGTGCCAAAATTTCTGTATTTATTTCAGGTGTTACTAGGGCTGGGCCATATCATACCGTTCACGGTAATACCGGTATAATGTTGGGCAATGACAAGAAAATGAAATATCACGATAGAATATGGCTAAAAAGCGCATGTGCAGTGCATTTGTTTTCATACGCACATGGCGAAAAAGGCACGGCGGCGACGGAGAATGACAAGGGCGAAAGCGGATCGTTGAATGAAACCGATGAACCAGAATTGGTTTGTAAAAATGCTGCAACTTCAGTGGTGTGGAACTGGTTTAGCTTTCCTCCGTCAGATACACAACAAAGCACTACTTTTGGTAGAGCATGCTAGAGGACCGTCATTATTACCGTGTTTTTTGGAAAATACGGCACACTTAAAATCAATCATTTGATTTTTCTGAAAATCGACAGTGCCCCTTATAGTCCCGTGTGCCTTATGTTTGAATTCTGGTTGTGTTTACTGACCTCGAAACGAATCTGTCAAATGTTTTAGTACGACTTTGCTAAGCTACGAACCCGCACCACTTGATGAATTGTCGGAGCATTACGGCTATCGTAGGCAGGAGCCTGGCGGAGTGATACGTACGGTGCTTCAACATAATATTTCCGTTTTGCGTGTGTATAAGCTCTTTTTAAGTTTTGTGGATATTGTACTTGCTTATGCTGAGGATATGTCGGCCAATTTCCACTGGAAATGCCTTTTGGTTAAACTGTCAGCAAGGAATTTGCATTTGTACTGATACATTTTTATATAACTTTAATGCAAAAAACAGTTGCTTGTTTAAGTGAAAATACATTGATGGGTTTTTTTTGCACTAATAAAATTGTGGAGTTGTAAAGTATTTTGTCTAGTGTCAATTATCGTCAGTTATATCGTTATCGCAAATTTTCAAATCTATATCGTGATAAATATTTTTGGTCATATCGCCCTGCTCTAGGCGTTACCTGTTTACATATCACAATCTTTTTTCATGTCATTTAATCGAATGGTTTCTTCATTTATATGGAATAATAAAACGCCTCATATAAGAAAAGCATTTATGGAAAGACCAAAAAATTTAGGTGGGCTGTTACTGCCAAACCTGCACACATACTATTGGGTGGCAAATCTCAATACCATCTCTCTATGGCTAAAGGACTGGAATGATCAGATCCCTGCGTGGCTACAGATTGAAAGAGTCACAGGCAGGCCGCATTCACTCCCAGCTTTACTCTGTGCACCCCTACCACCTCTAGTTAATAATGTTAAAGATAACATAATTGTTACTCAATCGATAAGCATTGTAAATCAGTTTAAAAAAAACATCTGGGTATTCAGAGTATTTCTATTCACTCTCCAATAATACATAACCATCTTTTTCAACCACCCCTAATGGACGATGGCTTCAAAATTTGGCACGACGGGGGCATTCAGAGTATTGAGGATTTGTATATTAATGATACGTTTGCTAGCTTTGAACAACTATCTAGGAAATGTGGTCTGACTAATAACCATTTTTTGCGATACTTGCAAATCAGAGATTTTATACGTAAAAAGGTTCCTAATTTTCCTACTCTCCCCCCTCCTTCCTGTTTGGATTCTATACTAAGGGTCAATGAGATGAAAAAAGGCACAATATCATTTATTTACTCACATATCATGGACAGCTGTAACCTGTCTATTTCATACATTCGAGAACAGTGGGAGAATGATTTGGGTACCCAGCTGTCTGACGAAGAGTGGCATATGGCTCTTACCAGAGTCCATTTGTCTTCTATATGTTCAAGACACTCCCTAATACAATTTAAAGTGTTACACAGTTAAACTAGCAAAAAATATTTCCGAACATCGTGTGATAGATGCAAACAGACTCCAGCTACTTCCCTTCATATGTTTTGGTCCTGTCCGAAAATTGCTCCTTTCTGGTCATCATTTTTTAAAGTCATCTCTAAAGCCTATGCCTATAACATCTCGCCTTCCCCCTTTGTGGCAATTTTTGGTTGTTTCTCTGGTATCGCGACTTCTGTTCCCCCTGCCCATTTACAGAGGGTCATTGCCTTTTTGTCATTATTAGCGAGACGCCTGATTTTATTTAAATGGAACCTTGAATGTTTTTGTCTGCCCTAGAACAGTCCTGTAAAAACAATTGAGAGGTGCACCGCCCTTTTTTTTGTTTTTTTTTGTCTGTGTGTGTGTGTGAGGGTTTTTTTTGTTTGTTTTTTTCCCTTTTCCTGTCTTGGCATTATCTGTCTTTATGATCTGTGGGGATTGTTGTTTTGTGGTTATCTGTAGAATAATAAGGATGCTATGTATAATAATTGTAAAACTACAAATAAAGTGTTAAAAAAATTTTTTTAAGCTTTTCATTTATGTTTACCCTCTTATAATGGCGTGGATCTCTTAACAGATCGTTTTAATAATCATTGTCTTTCTATTTTAGATAAAGTCGGTCTTGTAAAAACAGTAGCTCCTTTTTCATTCATCGATGATTAAATGACAGTATTTGCTGTTCACCTTCTTGTTAGAATTGCGAGAGCTGCCTATTTTTCAAACCTGGTTTTGAAGACCAGAAGTAACTCCTTACTGTAACTCCTGCTGTACCTGCAGTCCCAAGTTTTTTAAATGAAGATTGGGAAATCTTTCTCTCCAGCTACTCCATATACTGTATGGCTGCAGACCTCCCAAGTACAAGCTGGAGGTCACCGCCTGATAAAGCCAGAAGAGCCACATCTGGGAATAGCAGAAACATGATCCAGAGGCCACCAAAGTACACATCTGCACCTAGACATTTTGTCCATAAAAGTTATGAACATAGTCTTGAAGGAGGGTGGGCCTGGTGGAGTCCAACTCTCACTGGGAAATGTGCTCACTTACTACTGGCAATGCGAACCAAGTTTTTCTATGGTTATGCTAGGAACAATCCCATAGTCCCAAGGTAATCCCCACAGGATGCTGTTGGGGTGCTTAATGTAAATTGTTATCTTGTTTAGGAAATATGTTATGGGATAATTAATTATAAATAATGAATAAAACATTTCATCATTTTCCATTTTAAAGATAATTTTTAAATATAACTTTAATTTACTGTATGCAGTGGTCCGCAGTTCACCTTTTGCCGATTTTTTTTGTGCAGCTTTGCATGTTCCCCCCCCCCCCCCCTTTTTTTTTTTACAGAGCATTGTGTTCTGCGTCCTGATCAGCTGTGGACCATTGTCAATCAATCTCCTCCGTGCTGTTTCTCCTGTTAAGTACAGAATGCGTTCAGCTTGTCAATTTTACATAAATCGTCGATCGCTAGCAGTGTGACTCCGAAGTGCTGCACTGTATGTTTGTAAGTTTTCTCCAGCAAACACAAAAATGTCGATGAAACGTTTTGCACCAAAGGCAACCGTGGGTGCCTTCGGTTTTATTCTATAATACTGGTCTTATTTTTCTACGAAGTTTTGAACTTTTAGAGTGTGTAAACCATAGAGAAAAGTGTGGAAATGTTCGAGCCTGTTGGAGAAAAGTGTATAAAGTGTGTAGTGAGGGGTTTTACAGCTATAAAACATCTATAATAATTGTAAAAAAAAATAAAGTTAGCTACTTCGCGGATTTCACCTATTGTGGGTTATTTTTAGAACGTAACTACCGCGGTAAACGAGGGACCACTGTACATACTGTATATATACAGTACATTAAATGGGAAGGAAAATGATAGGTTTAAACACACACTTTATAGCTCTGCCAGTGTTTGGTATTTTATATGAATAGCCTAAAGCATTCTAGAGTTATAATGAAAATGGGAAACCATGGACTCATTTTGTATTAACTTTTCAGCAGTGCATTTTAAAGAAGTTATTGTCCGACTCTTCAAGGCTGTAAGCTTGGCTGTTAGGTGCATTTGTACAAGCCATAATGTGTTTGTAGTGTTGCAAAAAACACTCAAAGGTCCTGTGAATGTTTGCCACATTTTTGGTCTTGTTTTAAGCCCCTCAGAGTAAAATGTGTAGACTGTCACATATTATTATGTGTTATTAATCTGCCCAGAGATTAATAACATCAGGGTCAGTGCAGAACTCTAGCAAGTCTGAAGAGACATGACTACAACACCATGGTCAGCGAAGGGATACGTATGAAAAAAGGGAGAACAGGACATGCTAATGACTCATATGAGAGTAACATTTACAGACACTGCTCATACAGCTTTCAGCGCACAAACAAGAGGCACAATAAATACACTACTGTAGGACAGGTTGCTGTGAGAGACACTACATACAAAGACAACAGGAAGCAGAAAACCACAAGGAGAACCACAAGCAGAAAAACTGGAATATATTGTGTGCATAGAGTCTCAGTTTTCACTTCTGTTGATATGTGGAAATTCAATTTGGACATATTCATGTGTACAGGGAAGGAGTAAGGAAGAGAGGGGGGGGTTTGTTGGACTGACTGCTGAAGAAAGCTGCTTTGACTGTATTTTTCAGAAGTCTTTTCAAACTTTATGCAGGCTCATTAATGCAGGCTCACAAATAAAACATTATATTACCCAACTGGACAGAACATTTCTCAGTGTGACAATGAACAAATGCATAAACACATGCAATACCACCAATATTTAATAACTTTGAAATGGACTTCTGTGATAAGATTTGTTACGGTACCTGCCAGGCAGTAAAACAGGAAGTACACATGAGGTGACCGCATGGTTCAATCTTGATGTCTTTGTCATTCTCAGCACAGATCTTACAAAGCTGAAAGGTAGAGCCCATTTCACAGTACAGCTCATACTGCTCCTGTTCATGCAGAAAATACTGCTGTTAGTCATCAAATGGCATATAAAAGTCATGAGAAACATATAAACATGCACTATCCGTACAACACACGTTTCCCATCTCGTCTTGTACAATGTGTTTTTCTTCTCTCACTCGTTCAGAGCTATTCCATAACCTTTTATCTTTAAAGTCCCAAATTTTATTTGGGGATCTAACTGAATAAGTGTTCAGTTCAAAAGAAAAAAACATGTTTTCTCATAGTGAATGGTGCTGCACCAAATTCACAGAAACAGACTATTTTTATTGGTTTAATTTTAAAGGCTTCCCCCTGAAAAACCAAGTCTGATTTGTCACCATTACTAAACAAAAATAAGTACAAGAACAGGTATAGCTGTGTAAGAACTGCTAGCTACTAAAAACCTACAATTTATCTGTACAGTTTTGAAACCACAGAATAATCAGAATTTCCACCCGAGTCAGCATGTAGCATAAACCAAAATGGTTTTAAGCATTTTCTAGAGAAATTTTCCCAAATTACTTCCATTGTGACCATTTAATAATCTACCAAGAAGAAAATCGCTTTTGTAGCGGAAGCCTTGGTGGAGCTATGTTTTCAGTGATGTTTTCAATGATGCAAGCAAAAACTACCAAGCCAAATTCCATGAAATTGTGCAGTGATGTAAATATTTGAAAAAGAGGATCTCATTGGATGGTGATGTAGAACTGGATAACTTTCTTAAAGTGGCCTTGTCAGATAATACTCTTGCTGGTGCAGGAAAAACAAATAAATAATAAGCAGACTGCTTGCTGGGCAACTGTCATTCACCTTTGAAGTTTCCCAGTATTCCCTAACTGATCTCGTTTGGAATAATTTTCTCAGAAAATTAAAATGTCAAAGTACAGTGAACACTACACCATTACACATGAATGAATAAACAAACCACTAGTAAAAAGTGGTTTAAAAACAACTTTTATGTACTATTTTGAAATTGAAAAAATGTGGTTTCACTTCTAGAAAACTTAAAGTTTTTGTCACACTATATGGAAAATTCAGTTTTGTAATAAATCAGAAGTGAGTATAAAAAGCCATTGATTTGTATTACCTCATTTAATACCACACTTTTACACAGTGATTTTCAACATTTAATAGTTTGGAGAGGCTGTAAGTCATGTCGATTTACTGAATGCTGTGAAACACAAAGTCTACCTGGCGAATCATACTACTCACCGAAATGTCACAATTATTTATGTGCCATTACAAGTGGGAAATTTGCAGAGTATTATAAATTTCTCCACGTATACATGTTTTTTTTCCCAGTAACATAGAAATGCTTACACACACACATAACCACACAGACAAACCCACTTGTGTGACTTTGATGTGATCGTGAGGTGTCGGCTCACATAAACCAGTGAGGTCAGGATTGTAACTGCGACCATCTGGGAATAAGTAGCTGTGAATTTAAAGCAAACAACCAAACAACAAAGAACAGCATTTCATTATATGTTATATTTATAAGAGTTTAACTTGTGCACAATTCAATAATCATGAATTCTGTCTAGTTAAAAACAGTGGGTATAATTATGTAATGAGTAAAGTGAAAAAATGGATTAGTAGTACTGTTTGTATCAGTAATATAACCTGTTTTTTCCACCACTTGAATTAAATATATATGTCTAACTTTTTTGAAGGCTTTTAATATTATCAGGTTTATTGAAACAGACAACATCAGATAAACACTTCTGGGTCAAAAACCCTTTCTTGATCCATATATATAAACCAGAGATTAGCAACAAATCTCTGGTTTGCTGCTAAACATTTAAAGCGAATCAGATGTGACCACTGAAGATACAATTTGTGACTTTCTGTTTGTAGAAAGCGACAAGCTCACCACATACCTGCAGAGAGTGAGTTAGAAAAAGAGATGTGTGACAGGTTACATACAAGCCCTCCTTGTAGCCATCGATTAAAGCCTGGAACAGCGGTTTGTTGTTGGGAATGGTCTGCAGTATGTTTCCATCAGTGGTCACATAGCCAATGGCCCATTGGCCCAAACGTGTACAACTCAGTCTGAAGATGTAACTATTAGAGAAAGAGAAAGATATGCATGACTCACACTAAAAACATCACTGACAAGGAAAAATCTGGTAACAACTGAAAAGAATGCAGTGACTACTGGCGAGTCAGTGACACCTTGGAACGATGGCATTAAGCGCAAATCAGGCTTACAACAGAGTCTGTGTCTTCTGTAAGGTGGCCCCCCAAACAACACAACACACAGGTGTTCACTCTGTTGAGAAGGAGGCCTGGAGTCACCCAAAGTCAACTTGAGTCTGGCAATGATATGGTCCAAATTATAGAAGCAACCATGATAGGAGATATTGGCAGGAAACTTCAAGCCATGGCAACAATAGGTTCAGAGGAAAAAAGATGAAAAATATCAAAGAATGAGAACGGGAAGGTGAAAATCAAAAGACAGTTACATGTAGGCTTGACACTATATAAATGTCATGGTTACAGGTTTTGGACTTTTGAATTATTTATTAATCATTTAAAGCTCCACTGGAATTCTTAGTATGTATGTATTCGTACACACACACACACACACACGCACGCACGCACGCACGCACGCACGCACGCACGCACACACACACACCTGTAGTTTATATTAGGGCTGGACGGAACTAGTTTAGCCTGGAAACTAAACTCGATCTTGGACACTGGTTATATTAAACAATTTCTTTCCTCTACTGGCTGTCAAAGAAAAAGAACAACAACAATAACAATGACAAATAAAAATAAACTAAAAAATAAACAACTTATCCCATTATCTAAAATACATTGTTGATGTACCACAAAAAGGTACCCCAGACCTGATCAAAAATATCTTCTCTCCCCTTAACTCTGTGCGTAACTTGCTCATATAATGCCATCTTGGACATTTGTTCAGTCCATTCCCTGAAACAACAGGGGTTAGATGACTTCCAGTGACAGAAGTCATCTAACAGAATCCATGGATGGCAGGCTTTTGAGTGTCCTTGCAAAGAAAGGTGGCTATATTGGTCGCTGATTTGTTTTTGTTTTGTTTTTGAATGTCAGAAATGTATATTTGTGAATGTGGAGATGTTATATTGGTTTCACTGGTAAAAATAAATAATTTAAATGGTATATATTTGTTTTTTGTTAAGTTGCCTAATAATTATGCACAGTAATAGTCACCTGCACACACAGATATCCCCCTAAAATAGCTAAAACTAAAAACAAACTAAAAACTACTTCCAAAAACATTCAGCTTTGATATTAATGAGTTTTTTGGGTTCATTGAGAACATGGTTGTTGTTCAATAATAAAATTATTCCTCAAAAATACAACTTGCCTAATAATTCTGCACTCCCTGTATAAACCAACACGGGATCTTTTCTCTGAGTGAAAAAGACCTCTTAAGGTGTAGGAGCCACAAGACTTCAATCGCAACGATAAAAACGATAAAAAATTGAAATATCGCGATAGAATATGGGTAAAACATGCCTGTGTGTAACATATGTGTTAAATACTTGTGAATTTCACCCAAAACGCATTTTTTTTTGGATTAAATATGTCATTTTTGCATCTCGGTCTCCTACCTGTGTGATCTGAGTCTGTGTGCGTTCGTGTGTGTGTGCGCTGCGTGGTGACGTAGGCGCGTGCATGTGTGCCCCGGTCACAGCTCCTTTCAGCATGGCCGGAGGTAAGTCACTGCCACGTTGCTCTCTGTGAATTAAAGTTTGTTCAGACCCCAAGCTGCAATGTGAATACAGCCGAACCGCCGCGTTTTTGTTTGTCATTAAGAGACTCATTCGGGATAAGTTTTGTGGAGGGCGGAGTTCGCTAATATACGCTTATAATGAGTTTTAGCCGAGAACGCAGCTGAAATGCTAGCATGCTAAGTTAGCCTGATCGGCTTGAGAGCATACTCGCGGCAGTCTTTTTTTTAACAGCATGCACTCTTTTTTCCTTCATCAGGAGAGGTGTACTGGCAGTCGCGTGACACACACAGAACAGACACATATTTCTGTGTTGCAGGTATGGAGGCGTAACACTTGAACGGGTTACATTGGTGCCGTGACCCTTTGGATTCATCAAGCATCGACGTCATCTCGATCACCGTGGGGAGCTCTTCGCAATTGCCCTTGTTCCAAGTTGGTTGCTTTTCCTAACTTGTGTGGGACTTTTTGAATGAGCTTGTACATTTAATCTGCTCAATTCTCATCCTGAATAACATTAAGTGTTAGTTACCAATACTGTGTTTGCTTTTGTACAGTTGCACTATTTGGAATCTTGTTTCTTGTGATTGTGCTTTATTCATCTTTATGGAGTCAGCATCTGGTTCAGAGGCAACTGGTGTTCCTGATGGGGAGGTTTCCTCTAATGTTGGTTTGGGGCGAGGGTGGTTTCCTGGGGATGGGGTTCAGACACCTAAAGTTGGTGTGTCATTTGCTCCCAAGTTTTGTTCCACTCGTCTCCAGGTTCCCCCCTGTGACATTCAGACCCCGCAGACAGCTGCCAATGCTGAGTTGAGTACACTCATTTCAAATTTGGCCAATCAGATTGGTCAGTCCATTGCAGCCCAGCTGCAGGGTGATAAGGGGACCAGTATGCCTACTGAAACCTCTAAGGCTGAGTTTTCAGGGGTGATGGCAGTGATAAATTCTCCATTCATGAATGGGTTGAAATGATGGAAATGTACTTTGTAAAACGCAACACACCAACAGATCAGCGATCACGTGACATATTGGCTAGGTTGATGGGGAAGGCTAAGGATGTAGTGAGGGTCACCCTACGTCACAACCCCTCACTTGACCATGTCCAGGTTCCTGAATTGATATTTGACATTCTGAAACAGCACTTTAGTGTACTGACTTACTCTTCTATGCCTATGGCTGACTTCTATAACACCAAACCATTACAACATGAGGGAGTGATGGAATATTGGATAAGGCTAAACAATGCTATTGACTTTGCTGACGAGTGCTTGCGTAGGCAGGGGCGTAATGTTGAGGATCCAGGGCGTGAGGTCTCGATGATGTTCATCAAGTATTGCCCTGACCCCATCGTCTTGAACAGGCTCAGCATCAAAGCAGCTGAGGAGTGGACAACCACTGAGGTTCAAGAACGCATTGATAGCTTCCAGCGTGAACTCAGGGCACGCAGTCAGGGCAGTTTCCACACCTCACAGAGGAGAGAGGTTAGCCACAACTGCTCTCTTGTGCCTCAAGAAGCGATGGCATCACAGCCTGTGCAGGAGAGTGTCGGCTTGCAGTCTCAGCCTACAGCACCAGCCTCAAACCTCGCTTATCAGCTTTCGCCCACAGCAGTTTGCTTCACTCCTGTTCTAGCTGATGTTTCGACAACCTGTCCTTCTGGGACATCAGTGTCTTCTTGTCCGGTGCCTACACCTACTCCTCAGTTCCAACAGTCACCAACAAGCCCTGTGACCACTCAGTCTAGTCAGCAGTCAGTTGGTTGCGAGCTTGGTTCGACTAACACCCAAGCTTTTGACGTGACTGGCATGCGCGCTCTGATCAGCCTCTTGGATCGCGTGATTGCATGTCAGAATGTGCAGACTGCAGCCCCTGCATCTGCACCTTCACAGCATTTTACCCGCAGGCCCTTTCTTAAGAAGAGTTGTCAGGTCTGTGGCAACACTGGTCATTCCACTCACATGCACTGCAGGAGAGAGAATCTCTGTCTTGCATGCTTTGCTCCTGGTCATTGGAAAAAGGACTCTCACGGTCGTCGTGAGGGACGAGAGGCTGGAGCTGTCGCGAGGCAGAGTTGGCCTTTGGAAAACTGAATCGCCCACACTTGGAGAGGGGCAGTGTGGGGGATGAACCTAATACCCTCAATCATGATGAATCGGATCTTGAATTTCTTTATGTCAACACCTGTTCAACAATTCCAGAGGGATACCGTGTCGTGGTTCAGGGACCAGCAGTAGTGCCTACATTTAGTGAATTGTTCTACACCCAAGTTGCAGTGAATGACAAGGTTAACTTGAGGGGCATGATGGATTCCGGGTCCATGGCTTGCACTATGAGTGAAGAGGCCGAGAAGTCACTTAGAGAGGCTGGAGCTCTTGTGAGTGGACCGCAGTCGGCCGAACGTATTGTACTGGTTGGCTGTGGTGGGAAGCAGACCCACCCAAAGTGCATTTATGACTTGACACTTACTGTCCACAGTGTAAAATGCATTGTACCAGTTTTGGTAGTGTCGGGCCAGCGTGATGAGCTCATCATTGGCTCCAATGTCCTCAAGTACCTGATGCGAGTTATGAAACATTCTGATGACTATTGGAAGCTTGTGTCTGTGGGGAGCAAGCACTTGCTTCTTGACTATGAGCACTTCTTGGACATGATGTCGTGCACCACTAGATGGAGGGGTGAGGAGGTTCCTGACAAAATTGGCACTGTGAAACTGCCTCGTGCTGTGACACTACTCCCACAGTATGAGCATCTGGAATGGGGCAGGCTGCCCAGCAATGTGCCAGTCTCTCCAGGCAGCACGATTATCGTGGAACCTTGCACCTCTGGGTCTGGGCCGAGAGACATTCTTGTTGGCCGGGTGATCACATCCATGTGGGGTGATCGGTGGGTGCCATTGAAGATGACCAATCTCTCCTCAAAACCGCTAACCTTGAAACGCAACTCGAGGGTTGCTGTTGTTTCATCTTGCCTTGCGGTGGAGGACCTTGATTTCCAGCAGGACTCCTGCAAGATGGCGAGTATGGCCCAGGTACCAGTCAGTGGGCCAGCCGCTACTGAGGCTGTCTTGAATGACAGGTTGTGCTCCCTAGGTTTGGGTGATCTTGACATTGACTTAGCCAGCTTACATTCAAAGAGAGAGCTTGTTGAGCTAATTGAGCAGTATGAGGACATCTTCTCTAGACACCCGCCTGACTGTGGCGAAGCTAAACGCTTTGTACATCGGATCCACCTGACTGATGAACGCCCATTCCGCATGCCTTACAGAAGAGTACCCCCTGCTCACTGACATGGAGGAGAAAGGGATTATTCGCAAATCCATCAGCGAGTATGCATCCCCCCTCGTCATGGTCTGGAAGAAGGATGGTGGATTGAGGATCTGTACGGACTTCAGGTGGTTGAATGCGCGAACTCTTAAGGATGCGCACCCACTCCCTCACCAAGCAGATTGCCTTGCCGCGCTTGGGGGCAATGCCTTCTTCAGCATGATGGACTTAACCTCTGGGTTTTACAACATTCCAATGTGTGAGGAGGATAAGAAGTACACCGCTTTCACAATGCCTGTTGGCCTGTACGAATACAACCGGATGCCACAAGGGCTCTGCAATAGCCCAGCTTCATTTATGCGCATGATGCTGAACATCTTTGGTGACCTCAACTTCACCAGTCTGCTCTGCAACTTGGATGACCTCCTGGTCTTTGCTCCCACTGAAGAGGAAGCCCTCTGCCGGCTCCGAGCTGTTTTTCAAAGGTTGAGAGACAACAATCTCAAGCTGAGTCCAAAAAAGTGTCATCTGCTGCGGAAGTCAGTCAGGTTTCTTGGTCATGTCATCGACCAGACCGGAGTCGCTGTGGACCCAGCTAAGGTGGAAGTGATTTCCAAGATGCCAAAGGAGGCTCTAATGGAGAAGGATGGTTGCACTCCTTCTGTGAAAAGGATTAAGTCCTTTTTAGGAATGGACTTTTTCTATCAGTGCTTCATTCCTGGTTGCTCAGCCATTGCCAAGCCTCTGTTTGCTCTGACGGCTGGCCAGAAGAGGAAGGGACGGACTAGTCAGGCTTAGAGGGGTGCTGGCATGTTCAGGAAGTTGACTGCTGCAGATTGGAGCCCTGCATGTGACAAGGCCTTTCATAAACTGAAGGACGACCTCCTTAACTGTGCCGTGTTGGCTCATCCTGACTTTTCACGACCGTTCATTTTGTCTGTGGATGCTTCTCTGGATGGACTGGGAGTGGTTTTATCACAATTGCCTATCGACGGGGACAAGGCACGCCCTATTGCTTTCGCGAGCAAAGCGCTAAGCAGGTCACAGCAGAGATACCCAGCCCATCGCCTTGAGTTCATGGCCCTGAAGTGGAGCATCTCTGAAAAGTTCAGCCATTGGTTGAAGGGGCACAAGTTCACAGTGTGGACTGACAACAACCCGCTCGTTCATATATTGACCAAGCCCAAGCTGGACGCTTATGAACAAAGGTGGGTGGCCAAGCTGTCATCCTACAACTTTGATTTGAGATACATCCCGGGTCGAAAGAATGTTGTAGCAGATGCACTCAGTCGTGACCCCTTCACCTATTCTATTGGTGGGCGCTTGCTTCAGGAGCCCTATGAGCACTTGGTGCGGAATGGAGAAGGTGCGGCGGCTCATGAGGTGCAGGACGCTTTCAGGTTTGGTGTCCAAAATCTTCAGGTTGCCCAACAACCTGTTCCAGCTCTGACCTCAGAAGATTCCTACAGTTCGTCGGAAGTCACAGCTACCTTGGTTCACCATGATTACTGGGAAACCGCTGCGGAGAATAGAGCTGCGTCCCTTCTCCACCTTGTTCAGCAGTTGCAACCAGTTGGCAATGAGGTACTGCCTTCACTTACCATACATGAGCTGGAGGACCACCAACTTCAAGATCCTATCATCTCCGCTGTCCTGCCACTCGTAGCCTGCAGGAGGCGCCCTTCCAGGCGTGAGAGACATGATATGGATTCCAGGGCACTGGCCTTATTGAAGCACTGAATTTACGGGCGCAGGCCTTGAAAGGTGTCCACGATTTGGCAGGGCACCAGGGTCAAGTTCGGACCCTCCACCTAGCAAGGCAACGTTTTTTCTGGCCCAATATGGAGAGGGATGTGAAGGAGCATGTTCGGTGCTGTGGAAGGTGCATACTTGCCAAGACTCCAGAGCCTGCAGCACGAGCCCCATTAGAGAGCATTAAGACCTCTGCTCCCATGGAGCTCATCTGCATTGACTTTTGGTCAGCAGAGGACAAAAAGAAGCGCTCTGTTGATGTGCTTGTGGCGACTGACCACTTCATGAAAACGGCCTTTGCTTTCCCGTGCAAGAATCAGACTGCCAAGCAGGTTGCCAGAAAGTCATGGGACTGTGTTTTTTGTGTATATGGTTTCCCTGAGCGTATTCACTCAGACCAAGGTCCCAGCTTTGAAAGTGAATTATTTTCTGAACTCCTGCAGATTTCGGGCGTTGCCAAGTCTCACGCTACTGCTTATCACCCTATGGGCAATGGTGGCACGGAGCGGTTCAACCGCACACTTGGCAACATGCTGCGCGCTCTCCCTCTCAGAGCCAAACAGGAATGGCTGCAGCAGATTCAGACATTGACCTTTGCTTATAATGCAACTGTTCACAAGACTACTGGATATGTCCCATTCTACTTGATGTTCGGCCGTGTCCCACGACTACCGGTCGACGTTATGTTCAAGTCTGTTTTGCATGATCCCATTGTGGTGGACTTTAACAGCTACTCCAAGCTTCTTCTGTCATACTTGTCTGAGGCTGCCAAGATCGCCCAGGAGCACACCAGCAATGAGCAGGAGCATCAGGCTCATCAATATAATAAGAAAATCAAAGGTGTGTCTCTGAATGTTGGGGATCGCGTCCTGCTTGCCAATAAAGGCGAGCGGGGCAAGAAGAAACTTGCAAACAAGTGGGAGCCTCAGGTTTATACTGTTGTGGAGAGGCATCCCAGGACCCACATTTACAGGATCAGTGACTCTTCAGGCCAAAGTAAGGCTGTACACAGAAACCTTCTGTTGGACGTGAGTTTCCTTCCTGTTCAGGATTCATTGGGAAGTCAGTCCCTGGACGTTTTCTCCAGTGAGGGGGATCTCAGTGCTTGTGGGGATCTGGAGGATCCTGGCAGTCTAGAGACAGAGTCTACCGCAGCAAGGACTTCCTTGTGGGTCCTTTCGGATTTGAGCCATGGAGTGGATGTGGATTCTGTGGCAGGAGAGCATGCCTCACAGGCCACGGATCGTCGGCACGGTTCATGTGATGGTGCAGATGTGGACAATGCCTTACCTGACTCTCAGACTTGCACAAGGCACACTTCAGCAAGCCCTTCTGGTCAGGCCCAGCACTTTGCTCTTCCTACTCCGGTTGACTGTTCCGCTACCTCTGATTTGACACAGTCTGGCACAGTTTCTGCTCCAGGTGCCTGTCATGGGGACGCTGTTGTTCCGCAGACTGTTCCTGTTTCTGGCTCAAACATGAATCAGACCTCTGGTCAGCCGTATACTGGGCAGCCATCCAACTTGCCAAGACATGACCCTGACCATGCCAATGTTCGAGGCAGAGTGGTTACCAGAGTAGGTCGGGTGGTAAAGTCAGTCAACAGGCTGACAGAAAATATGGTCCAGAAGCCTATTACATGGGGCCTGTTACCGCCACGGGAGGCTCGGCCTCTGACATAGACTGTTTTTGGTCATCCCATTGCATATTATGAATGTGTTGTATTTGCTTGAGGCATCATGACACCCGCCCTGTGCGTCTTTAATGGGACCACGTTTGATGAGGTGTAGGCTGCACCTTTGTGTTCTGAAAGGGTTGGAGGCCTGATCAACCTATCCAACTTCTTTTAATCCATTTACGGATAGTTTTTTAACTGAACTATGGGATAAGATCCTTGGGTTGCCTGGTCCGGAGGTGATGGTAGTTCAGCATCGTTGTGCCTCTTGGTATTGCAGTACCATTCAGATGTGTAGTGATTTTGGTGAAATTCAGGGGGGGTGAATGTAACATACGTGTTAAATACTTGTGAATTTCACCCAAAACACTTTTTTTTTTGGATTAAATATGTCATTTTTGCATCTCGGTCTCCTACCTGTGTGATCTGAGTCTGTGTGCGTTCGTGTGTGTGTGCGCTGCGTGGTGACGTAGGCGCGTGCTTGTGTGCCCCGGTCACAGCTCCTTTCAGCATGGCCGGAGGTAAGTCACTGCCACGTTGCTCTCTGCAAATTAAAGTTTGTTCAGATCCCAAGCTGCAATGTGAATACAGCCGAACCGCCGCATTTTTGTTTGTCATTAAGAGACTCATTCGGGATAAGTTTTGTGGAGGGCGGAGTTCGCTAATATACGCTTATAATGAGTTTTAGCCGAGAACGCAGCTGAAATGCTAGCATGCTAAGTTAGCCTGATCGGCTTGAGAGCGTATTCGCGGCAGTCTTTTTTTTAACAGCATGCACTCCTTTTTTCCTTCGTCAGGAGAGGTGTACTGGCAGTCGCGTGACACACACAGAACAGACACATATTTCTGTGTTGCAGGTATGGAGATGTTCTCATGTTTTGGAGATGCAGTCTTTCACTCGTTTTTATGAGTACAGTGTTGTATTGCCTGCTAGATGGCGGTTATTAATATAATTGTACTGAAGTATAATGTTTGAACTATAAGTACCAGAATATTGGATCTTGGTCAGATATTGTATTTATCTGACTGTTTATTTGTTTTTGAATTATTTTGTTTATTGTTCTTATAAGTTGTTTTTGATGTTTTTTTAATGACATATTATTTATTTTGTGCTTTTTGTTTTTGAGAGCTTAAGTTAATGTTTTAAAACAATTTGTTGTATTTGATTTATTATATTATTGTAGTGTTAATGAAGCTGCAGACACAGCTCCTTTCAGCATGGCCGGAGGAGAAGTGTACTGGCAGTCGTGTGACACACACCGAACAGACACTTACACTCAACAAAAATATAAACGCAACACCTTTGTTACTGCTCCCATTCCCCATGGGATGGACGTAGAGACCTAAAATTCATTCCAGATACACAATATAACCATCCCTCCCAAACAGTGGTCACAAACCAGTCCAAATGTGTGGTAGTGGGCACATCTGCCATATTGAGATAATCCATCCCACCTCACAGGTGTGCCACATCAGGATGCTGATCTGACATCATGAGTAGTGCACAGGTGTACCTCAGACTGCCCACAACAAAAGGCCACCCTGGAATGTGCAGTTTTTTGCGCTATTGGGGGTCTGGGGTCCCAGAACCGGTCAGTATCTGGTGTGACCACCATTTGCCTCATGCAGTGCAACACATCGTCGCATGGAGTCTATCAGATTGTCAATTGTGGCCTGTGGAATGTTGGTCCACTCCACTTCAATGGCTGTGCGAGGTTGTTGGATATTCGTGGGAACTGGTACACGCTGTCGTATACGCCGGTCAAGCACATCCCGAACATGCTCAATGGGTGACATGTCCGGTGAGTATGCTGGCCATGCAAGAACTGGGACATTCTCAGCTGCCATCTGCCCTGAACAATGTGAACCATGATTCATCCGTGAAGCGCACACCTCTCCACCGTGCCAGATGCCATTGAATGTGAGCATTTGCCCACACAAGTCTGTTACGGCGACGAGCTGGAGTCAGGTCAAGACCCCGATGAGGACGACGCGCATGCAGTTGAGCGTCCCTGAGACGGTTTCTGACAGTTTGTGCAGAAATTGTTTGGTTGTGCAAACCAATTGTTCCAGCAGCTGTCTGGGTGGCTGGTCTCAGACGATCTTGGAGGTGAACCTGCTGGATGTGGAGGTCCTGGGCTGGTGTGGTTACACGAGGTCTGCGGTTGTGAGGCCGGTTGGATGTGCTGCCATATTCTCTGAAACGCCTGTGGAGACGGCTTATGGTTGAGGAATGAACATTCAATGCACGGGCGACAGATCTGGTTGACATTCCTGCTGTCAGCATGCCAATTGCACGCTCCCTCATTGCTTGTGGCATCTGTGGCATTTTGCTGTGAGACAAAACTGCACATTCCAGGGTGGCCTTTTGTTGTGGGCAGTCTGAGGTACACCTGTGCACTACTCATGATGTCAGATCAGCATCCTGATGTGGCACACCTGTGAGGTGGGATGGATTATCTCAATATGGCAGATGTGCCCACTACCACACATTTGGACTGATTTGTGACCACTGTTTGGGAGGGATGGTTATATTGTGTATCTGGAATGAATTTTAGGTCTCTACGTCCATCCCATGGGGAATGGGAGCAGTAACAAAGGTGTTGCGTTTATATTTTTGTTGAGTGTATTTCTGTGTTGCAAATGTGCAGTAAACAGCCAAAGACCCAGTACTGTCGCCTGCCTCTTACTTTCATGCCAGAACACAACGCAAGAACAACAGGCGTAACACTTGAACGGGTTACATGTTCAGTGGCCGAAAAAGCATGGCACCAATGGAGAATGAGAAGGGGAAAAGCGGATCGTTGAGTGAAATGGACGAACCAGAATTGTTTTGTAAAAATGTTGCAACTTCAGTGATGTGGAACTGGTTTGGTGCTTGTCCGTCAGATACCCACCAAAGCACATTTTTTGTAGAACATACAAGCGGGCTGTCGTTATTACCGTATTTGTCGGACTATAAGGTGCTCGTAAAAGCCTTTAATTTTCTCAAAAATCGACATTGCACCTTATAATCCAGTGTGCCTTATATATGAATTCTGGTTGAGTTTACTGACCTTGAACGGATTCTATGTGGTGCACGGCGCTCAAAAATCTGTCAAAAAATGTTTTAGTACGACTTTGGTAAGCTACAAAGCCACACCACTTTGATAGATTTTCTGGGCATTACGGCTCATGGCCTCGCAGAGTAATCTGGTCCCAAAACTCAGTTTGCTTCAGGTCCCAAAGTCAAACAAACACTGCAGCACACTTAGAGTTAAAAATTGTCTAAATTCTGTCATCTTTTATTAAAGTGATCAGCATTGCTGCTTTACCAGGTGTAACAATTAAGTTTAACATCCAGGCATCCATGAAAACTGAACTTGATAAAACTTAAGGGTTCCTAATGGTTAGGGACAAATGCAATCGCATGGCTGGATGCTGTAAACGAACCAAGCTTCAGTCAGGAGAACAACTGAGAAAATCCTTCCACAATACGAAGTTAATCATTAAGATACCGCAACAACATGGGAATAGAGAAGCTGTGATAGAATACAGCATTAATGAGTCAATGGTACAGAAGTGGAGGAAGCAAGAAGAATGAGTTGAATAAACTTTGAGTTATCTGACTATATATATATATATATATATATATATATATATATACATATATATATATATATATACATATATATATATATAGGGGTGCAACGATACTCGTATCGATATTGAACCGTTCGATACAGTGCTTTTGGTTCGGTATGCATATGTATCGAACAATACAAAATTTTTAATTTATTTTATCAACTTTCCTTCTGACGATGCTGTCTGTGGACAGTGCAGCCTAGGCGGAGTAGTCGAACGCAGATTCACTGAGCGCAGGGCAAGCTAGCGAGACAGAAGTTAAGCTCTCCTTGCAACATGGCAAATTGAACCTCCCCCACCCTCATTCAGATGTGGCGTTTGGAACTATTTTGGTTTTCATGTGACGTATGACCCTGAAGGTAAGCGCGTCATGGACTAAAGTAAAACAGTATGCTGGATGTGCCATGCAATGCTCAATTACATGGGTGGGAGCTAGTGTGTTAGCGCAGTTAGCTCGTTAACGTGTTGGCTGTCCAGCCCCATGCACGCCCCGCGGTAGCTTGTTAACGAAGATTTGCCGTGTTGTGGCGTTAATGTCATTTCAACTAGATTTACGCTGACAGCACTAGTGGGAACACAACGAATATGACTGCACATTTACACCGACATCATCCAAGTGCAAAGACAAGTGGAAGCAGACAAAAACAACAAGCAGCATGCTACAAACTTTACCCGAGTCATTTAGACAGCCGTTAGCACATGATTCTCCTTATGGGGACCTGATATGTTTAATATGCTGCTGAGAATATAGCCCAGAAGAAGCGTATAGTATAGCTTTTATTTTGGAAAGAGCCATTTCTCTGTAATAAACTCTCTTTTCCAAAGATGAGGGATTCCTCAATCAGATACAGGGCTCGCAAAATCGCTAGCCCGACGTCCATTTTTCCAGTCGGGCTACCAAAATCTATCTCTGCCCTGCCCGTCGGCCTATTGTAGGAAGGAAAAATATATGTCAATGCTTTTGCATTCTTTCGGAAATGTAGCTGGGTAATTATGTCATTGGCATCGGTGAGCCACTGTCAATATGTGACATATTGAAATCGCGTTTGAATTTGCGCTTGTTTTTTGCTTTCACTTTGCAATCGCGCGGACTGTGAGCGACAGCACTGATTGGTGAGTGATGATAATTTGCGCACCAATTCCTCTGACATCGTCTTATCAATCGTTAGCTTGCAAACATGACAAGCAAACATGACAAGTGAAATCTCCCGCAGCAAGCTTAAACATGTGAGAGGTTGATCGCGCAGAGAATCGCTGAGCGTTATGTGAGTGCGTGTGTAAAAGCAGCAGGATATATATTTTAGTTCTGCTGAGCCAAATAAGACAGGTCAGGGTGAAGAAGTGACAGCCAAAGAAAAGCTTACCACAAAACGGAAAAGTTATGACAAATCAGACTATAAGGCAAAAAGAAAGTGCAGCTTTATGGTTTCATGGACAAAAGAATTTCTGTGGCTGCAATATGACAAGCTAAATAACCAGGGCTGCACATAAGTGGTCCGCAGGTGCGCATTCGCTGTCAAAATAAAAAACGCACACAAGATAAGAACTTGCAACGCGTGTTTGCGTACATAAGATTTTCAGGAGGAGGACAGACATTTGTTTAGAACTCTTAAAGATGTCGAAGAAGCTCCTTTAAGCAATTACTGTGATGTTCCTCCACCTCCAAAGAAATGTCAGGAGTCCGAACCACAAAAGAAGCACGTATTCTTGGAAAAGTAGTTGCAGGAGGTGAGCTGGCTTCAAACAAATGATGAACGCACAGAGATGTGGTGCGGAATGTGCCGTGAAAATGTAATAAATGACAAATTAAAAAGGCATGAACATTTTTTTTTGTATCGAAAAAATATCGAACCGTGACACCAAAGTATCGAACCGAACCAAACCGTGAATTTTGTGTATCGTTGCAACCCTAATATATACATATATATATATATATATATATATATATATATATATATATATATATATAGTTTGTTATTTATTCCTACTGTCTTACCATTTATATTTTATTTCCACACAGCTTGTGTGGAACACCCATAATTGTGTTGTACATATATAATGACAATAAAGAGCTTTGTTTGTCTTGATCATTGTCTTGAGGTTTTGGTTTCAGTTAATATTTTGCTTAGGGATTAGTAGAGTTGGATTTCTCGAGACCGGTCTTGGTCTCGAGACCGGTTTCGAGACCACTTTTACGTGGTCTTGGTCTCGTCTTGGTCTCGACTGACTTTTGTCTTGGTCTTGTCTTGGTCTCGAGTGACTTTGGTCTCGGTCTTGGTCTCGGTCTTGCGTTCTCAAATCGACATAGTGTTCGGGAGATTTGGAGTCAACCATCAGCGGAGCGAGGGGGTGGCTTACTGGGCTTAAGCCCGGGTCATTTTTTCAGAAGCATGGGGTCCTTTTGGAGTGTAATTTGTTAGTTAGATGCCTGACTGACAACTGTATAAAACAAAAACAATACAAGAAGCACAGAGTTCAGGCACTAGGAGCACAGCACCCATGTGAGTGAGGGGGGAGAAGCTGCTGCCTGCGAGTTTGCTGCAGACAGAGGAGAGCTTAAGTTTGACCAGGTACCAAAGCAAATCATTCGTACTGTACAAATAATGTAAATATGACGGTGTATCACAAAAGATTGATATCAAACTGATCACTTGGTTGCGTTACTTGCTCTTCGAGTGAATCAACAAATAGATAAATAAAAAGCCGAACAACAATGCAAATTTTTTAGAGAGTCTTAGCTTACATTTCATATTTTCAGTTGTTACCCTCCACGGCTAAACAAACTCTCTAAATCGGTTTCAGTTGTGTACTGATGAACACAACAATGGACATAAGGAGCTTCTTTCAAAGACAAAACTCAGGTAGATGTTATTTTATATATTATGCTTTGTATGTTGTTCAGTATATTTCTATGCAAAACAAGAGGAATTTCAATACACAGCAGTATATTCACAGTTGAAACCAGATATCAACATACACTTTAGGGAGAAAACATAAAAACTTTTCTTTTTACTGTTAAACATGAATTTAGAGTAAACTTGTTTTGTTTTAGATAAATAAATGTTGAAATATCTTTGAATTAGTTAAATGTCAGAATAAAGAGAGACAGCGCTGTCTATTTTAATCACTTTCATCAAATTTAGGAGTACATATACACTAAGTTAATTAATACGAAAACGCCAGGCGATTCCATTCTGAGCTTAAGAAGCTTCTGATAGGTTAGTAGAGTCCATGTGAGTAAATTGGTGGCACACCTGTGGATGCATATAAGGCCCCCCAACACACAGAGCCTGTTTCTTTGACATGGGAAAATCAAGAGATGTCAACCAAAACACCAGGAAAAGAATTGTGGACCTCCATAAGCGTGGCTCAATTTTGTATACATTTTGGGTCCATTTGCAATTAAGGAATACAGACAATTTCTCTCTTTACTCTTAAAGTTAACAAATATGTTTTTATATTTATCAATCTAAAAAAATAAACATTTAGTGTGATTTGATGTTACAATTGAAAAAGTGTTTGTGTTTTTATCTGAAGAGCATGTAAATATCTGGTTTCCACTGTATATTTGATGATGTTGGTGTTTGGCTTGATTGTCAGCACAAAGAGGGAGAGAGAGGAGCAGAGAGGGAGAGAGAGAGGAGAATGAGGACAGAACAGAGATGGAACAAGAGCAGGTGAGACACATGTTAGTCAAATGGTTGTTTGCCAAAACTCATCAGAATATGTATCTAGTACCTAGTGTAACTTTTTAGATACCATTTGTTACTTTTCAAATTCTATATTTATTAAGTTATGCAGGCTTGTTTGCACAACAAGGCTAAATAATTATATAAACTTTTCTGAATCTAAATAGTTTACTTTGGTAGAATTAAAAAATAAGTGTAGTGCAGATCTATGATGATTTTTAGTGCTACTATCATCTAGTTTTGATTCTGGTTCTGTTTTGATTAAGTCCCAAGTAGTCCTGATTTTGAACTGTTGTAGTCCCGTTTTAATTCCGGATCAGTTCTGGGTCTGGTTGAATTGGGGTTTAGTCCCTGTGTCTTGATACAGCCCTGACTTTGTTCTGCCTTGCTGCTTAATTAAAAAAATAGTTTAAGGCGTCCTGCATATGTGACATATATATATTTTTCCTACATGAAGTCATTCTTTTTTGAACAAAACTCAAAAAGGAGCCTAATAATCTTTCAGTCATTTCTACCCTCACTTAATTTCCTTTCGCTGCTCAGCTCTCACACAGTGGCTCAGCTATGCTCCAATCCCTCCATATTGTGGCCAATCACATGCAAGGATATAGGATAATATCATTATGTGAAAAACAGAGAGGGTGAGAGATGCGACAGTCAAGTGCAGCGTGTGTCTGTCCTCTCAGTAAGTGAGTGAGACAGTAGACAGCGGTGAGGAGGGCTGTGCGAAAGCAAAAACACATAAATATGCCTGACACCTGTAAACGAAGCAGCATCTGGCTGCAGTTTAAATACTTTTTTTGTCTCGGTCTTGGTCTTGGTCTCGTCTCGACTTGGTCTCGGTCTTGGTCTCGGATTAGGCGGTCTTGACTACAAGTCTAGGGATTAGTACTGTGTGGGAACACTACACTACTACACTTGACTGAATGAACAAACCACTAGTAAAAAGGGGTGTAAAAATATTTTTATTTATTATTTACAAACTGGAAATATGAGGCAGTACTTCTAGAAAACTGTTTTGTCACACATAAATCTGAAGTCATTGGTTGACAACAACCTGGAGACAGAGCAAGGAGTTTCCTTTTAGAGGTTGAATAAAGTGTTTTGCTGATCAACTTCTATCTAAAGCCTTTGGCTTATTAGGTGTTAAAGGTGTAAGGAGACACAGTCACTGATGGCTGTGGCTTAAAAGAGGAGAACCAATGGGGACAGAAGTGGAAGGTCCTATTAGGGGTGGGCGATATAAACGATATACGATAGAAACTTTCCCAGCTGAAACAAAGGGACCAGCAAGACTCATTGAAAACTAGCTTTAATGCAAATTCTGTGTTCATACTATGAATATTAAGTCACAAATGCTCAAAGTACAAACCTGGTTAAAATTCTGTGCCATATTTTGTGTCATATTCTTTATGCCAGTATTTTTGAGCATTCTAAGCCGAAATAAGCTAAATTAGAGTTAACTGCATTAAGCAGAAGTGTCATAGCAGTTGGAAAGTCCGCTCTACAGCTTGGTAAAATAAGTAACAGGGACAGAACAAATGGCAAAATAAAATTTTTACAAGTTAAGGAAGCAATGACAGTATCCATTCATCCTGAGACCCTCTGTGATCCAGCCCTTTCTGCATGCTGAAATTGAAGGATTACATACCTGCCAGGCTTGTTGATGTACTTGTGCAGTCGAGCTTTGACTTCATCATAAGTAAGGAAGGCCATATAGCCAGGGTGTGTCACCGCTAGGAAATTCCAGTTCCTCAGAATCGATCCCCAAGGCTGAAAAAAAAAAAACATGTTATTGTGGTTATGCAGTTTTTGTAAGTATTAATGTTTTATATTGTAAACATAAAGTAAACGGAAGTTGGGTCATGTATAACAGCATACACTCATTGCGTTGCCTCTTCAAGGTAAACTGTTCCTTAGGGATGGGTACGGCTATCTGACGGTTCTGACATAAACGTTAGTAACCAGACCGTAAAGCAGCGCACATTTCGGTGCTTTATTTCGGTGCTTTTTTTTCCTGAGATGTCAGACACTTTGGATTCCAGCCAATCATTTTACCTTTGCAAGCGTAGTAGGCGGGGCCAGGTACGTACGTTCTTTTAGAGCAGAGCTACAGATTAAAAATGCCCAAGGCGAAGCGGTCAAAGTCTGGCTGTACTTCACAGCAAAAGATGCAAACTCAGCAGCCTGCAACAAGTGCTTTAAGGTGATACTGTGCAAAGGAGGTAACTCCTTGAATCTGTTGAAACACCTGGCGACGCATAGCATTTTTTTAAAAGCCGAGAAATGCGCCGTATTTGATAGCTTGCTGCGAGACCTCACACCGTGCACATCTACTGCGGGTGTGGTTCCTGTTATCGGTCCCGGAGTTAGCAACATCCCCCAAAAACCCGAAGAGGAGAGTCCTGGCCCCTAGCCCTGCCAGTGTAGCAGGAATGATGACGGATGATGATGGCAGCAGCAGCCGTTCTTCTCTGGGTCAGTAGCTTAATGTTGTCCGTGTGTAATTTACGTTGAGTAAGCTAACCACGTTATTAAATTAATGCATTTAAGGTGAACTAGCAAACACCGTCATAGTTACATGCGGCTGTCTTCTTGTTTGATGGCAGATACTCCCTTCACCCTGGCCAAAAAGGCTAAAATGACCAAAGAAAAAGTGGAAAACAGCTAAACATAAGAGGTTTTTGGACAAAGTTGGTGTTTTTTCCATTGATTAAGCACTGCTTCCAGCCAAGAGTGATACCATAAATCCCCTATAGCTGCAGAAAAGGCTAACATTGTTATCTTTTTACAAAAAAAACAGCTAAACATGAGAGGTTTTTGGACAAAGTTTGTGTTCTTCATTTTTTAAGCACCGGTTCGAGCACCGTTTAAACACCAGCACCGTTTCAAAAGTACCAGTTTGGTACTGGTATCGGATAAAACCTAAACGATACCCATTGTTGTGATATTTTGATACCATGGTAGCATTTACAGGATATTGTTTTATAGTGATATTATACAGGAAAACTGTTACTCAATAAGGCCCATTTACTAGTTGTTTTTCTCTTTCTCTGTGACCCAAGAATTAATGTGTAAGAATCACAGGATGGTACCTCAAGGTCGAAAACACCACAGAGATCACTCCCTTACTCCCATCCTCCCTTCTTTATCTCCTAGAAAAGGCTCGTTAAAGGCCAGGTGGTTTGTTTCAGAATTCACTAATGAAAGAACTCTGTATTCTATGTCTAGGAGTGTATTTCGCTGGGATGATCATAAATTGTAGCTGAACTATACAAAGGATACTTCTTTGCTCAGAGGGCAGGAAGACGCTTCCTTATTTGGTCTGTACCGGTTTGAACTGAGAATCTGCTGACACACGAACCTTTTTCCTCTATATAAACTGTTGTACTTGTGAATAAAGTTGAGTCAGTTTGGAATGACAACCTAGGACAGTCTCCGCGTCTTCTTGTTCTTCCAAACTGCTCCCGGTACTCCGGCCGGTACCGTGATTAACCGTTGATCATGCATGAGAATATTTTAATTTTGTTATATGTTAAAGGATGAACTCTGCTTATTGGTGCCCACGCCTTAGGAGGAAACTCGATCTACGGATGACGGAGATTTCCTTCACCCATCCCTACTGTTCCTTGCTGAGGGACCAGACAAAGAGTGATTTAAAAAGAAATCCATAAAGGAGGCAAAACCATGGCGCCCCACGAGGCAGACATGTTTGCTTGCTCTGCTCTCGGATGCCGACTTGTTGTTTGTTGTTGTTTGCTTTTGTTCTTTTTGCACTAGATAAGTGTTGTGCACTGTTAACATAGCCGAGACAGACACTACTGGACTTCGGTAACTCACACAATCTTCTGGACTTTACCCTTCCACCGGAGTTTCAAGTCATTGTTCGCCCAGGTAGACACCAGGGACTGCAGACTCACTCTGTATACCAAGGAAACTGGACTGCAGATCCCCCAGATCACCCATGTGACTGGCTACAGGACTTTCCCAGTCCGACAGGATCGGCAACAGGACTTCAGCCAGCATTATTACAAACACTGGCATTCCACAGGGTTGCGTCCTCAGTCCTGTAGACCCACAACTGTGTCGCCTCCAATAGGGATAACACCATACTGAAGTTCGCGGACAACACTGCAGTGATTGGTCGCATCACTGGAGGGGACGAAGCGGCTTATAGGAGAGAGGTGGCCGGTCTGGTGTCATGGTGTGAAGACAACCTCAACCCTCAACACTCATAAGACAAAGAGATGATAGTGGACACGGGAAAGAAGAGGAGGGCTCACCAGCCACTGTTTATCTGGGGGCGTTAAGTGGAGAGGGTGAGCAGCTTTAGATACCTAGGCATCTACATCACTGAGGACCTCACCTGGACACTGAACACCACACAGCTGGTCATGAAGGCTCAGCAGTGGCTGTATTTCCTGAGGAGGCTGAGGAAATTTGGTATGTCGGCCAAGATCCTCAGCACCTTCTACAGCTGCATTTCCGAGAGCACACTGACCAAGTTGCATCACTGCATAGTATGGCAGCACTACTGCTATGGACCGCAAACGCATGCAGAGAGTGATAACAACTGCGGAGAAGATCACCAGGACTGCGCTGCCCTCTCTGCAGAGCATCTACCATCGCAGAGTCCAGAGGAGAGCTGGCTCCATCCTCAAAGATCCCACACACCCCCAACACGGACTGTTCACACTTCTGCCATCGGGACGGTTTTAGAAGTGTGAAATCCAGAACATCCCGACTCAACAACGCCTTCTTCCCCACTGCTATCAGACTCAGAACAGCAAAGAAAGAATTTCATTGCACAGAGAAATGCTTTTCTTTGTACACATGACAATAAACAATTTGAGTTGAATTAAATTGAAAATATTCAATCACCCTCCTTAAGTCAGATTTGTGGAGGGAACTTGACATAGACCATCCGGTGGCCGGAACTTAGCCTTAGCCTCCTGTATGCCTACCACCCACAGAAGGCACTGGGGGTGTCAGGTGCATTGTGTCATGGGTAAGGATCAAGGGCGGGGGCCCTGGCAAACCGATCTACAGCTATTGAGGTTGACTACTGGGACACGGAACTCCTCTCTTATAGGGAAGGACCCTGAGCAAGTGCGTGACGTTGAGAGATACCAACTAAATATAGTCAGGGTCACCTCAACATACGACTCTGACACTGGAACCATTCTCCTGAAAAGTCACGGGACTCTGTTATAGTCTGGAGTTACCCTTGGTGACACGTAATGGGCAGGGGTAGGTATTCTTGTATGCTCTCGTTTTGCTGCTTGTACACTGGGGTTCGTGTCATTGGACAAGATGGCCATTTCCCTGTACCTTCGGGCTAGAGAACGGGTCCTGACTGTTGTATGTGCTTATGGGCCTAACGACAGTTCAGAGCACCCAGCCTTCTTGGAGTCATTGGGTGAGGGTGTTCTTGGTGCTTGTCATGGTGGTAATCTCCGAACCAGATGTTGGAAACTGGAGGTGAAGGGACCCATCAAAGCTGAAGAAGGAGTCCTATTGGACTTGGTTAGCCTGTGGGACTAAGCTGGGAAACAGCTGACGGGTACTAGAAGGCCAACTGGAATGCAGCCCGGGGTGGTAGCTGAAGCAAAAACTCAGGGGAGTTTGGTGAAGCCATGGAAAAAAACTTTTGGTCTGTCTCAGAGCAATTCTGGTAAACTATTCGGCAACTCAGGGAGGGAAAGTGGTGCTCTACTCACTGATCTCAAGTGGGAATACAGTTAGGTGGTGAAAGGAATACTTTGAGGACCTCCTCAATCCCACTGACACCTCTTCCATAGAGGAAGCAGTCTGTGAATGAGAGGGACAACTCGCCCCTCACTAGGGACAAGGTCACTGAGGCAGTTAACCAGTTCCTTTGGTGGCCAGGTCCCTGGGGTGGATGAGGTTCGCCCTGAGTTCCAAAAGGCTCTGGATGTTTTAAGGTTGTCCTGGTTGACATGTCCGGACTATATCGCATGGAGATCTGGAGTGGTACCTGTCTGGGTTGTTGCTACAAAGCTTTTCAATCCTTATGTGACTACTGCAGGAGCTTGGTCCAATTTGCTGGCAATAAGTCGGACTCGCTTTCAATGTGTGTTGGACTCCCCTAGAACTGCACTTTTCCAGAGATTTGGTTCATAAGTTTTTATGGACAGATTTTTTTAGAAGTAGTAGAAGTAGTAGTAGAAGCCTCCCACCATGTGGTGGGAGGCTTCTACTTTGGAGGCCTCAGAATCTCATCACTGAATTTTGCAAATGATGTGGCTGTGTTCATCAGGTGGCGGCCTCCAGTGCACAGATGTGCCAGGAATGGGGATCAACAAGTCCAAATTTGAGGCCATGGTCCTCAGCCGGAAAAGGGTGTAGTGATCATTCCAGGTCCGGGATGACTTGCTGGCACAAGTTGATGAGTTTGGGTATCTCAGTGTCTTGGTTATGAAAGAAGGGAGTAAGAAACAAGAGATTGACAAACTGTGGCACCAGTGTCCTTGATTGGACTGCTGCCCCTGCCCGGATAAGCCGAAGTAAGTGAAATAAAACCAAACTACAGTCTAAAGTAAAAGGTCATATGAGTCAAAATAATCAGATTAAGTAGTTGGAAATTAATTTACTTGATATTGACCAACCTGGAAGAGGCGTGTGAAGATGTCAAACTCGAACACAGAAATGTAGTCATTGCAGGTGAGGTCAATGGTGGATTTGAGAGCCATAGCCTCCAGACCGCTGCTGATGGGATGTATGTCATGAAGGCACTGACGGAAGACTTTCCATGGCACTATTGTCCTGCAAAAGAACCAAGTCGTAAAAGTCACATACAGGATTGTGAGATATAAGTTAGATATCCAGACATGCATCTTTACTGATATAAATGTGCAAATTACCAAATGTATGTGGTGACTGTGATTAGCCACAGTGGGCCTTTAGACACTGGGCTTGCAGTCAAATCAGCAAAGTTACTTAAACACAACAGTATCTTATACCCTGACATAGTTTAAAACCTAATATTCAGCAATTAAAAAAATTGATTCAAATGTTCCCAAGATGCCAAATGCATTAACTACACTGTTACAAAAAATAGTAATGTCAAAGTATCTTACTGTATATTTTACAGTTTTGTACTGTCTTTCTAGAATATCATTACATTTACATAAGTAGACTGTGATTTTATATGTCAAAGGTAAAATAACATAACATCACTGTAAATATAGTAAAACACAATTTACTTGTTTTTTAAATATATTTTCTGTACATATTTAGATTGTAAAACTACATTCAGAAATGTATCATAATTTCACAAATATTTGTCTGTTATGTGAGAGAATGATCTGTGAAATTCAAATGTAAAACTATGGAAAAATATATAAAATGATCGAACAGTAATGAGAATAATCAATAATTAAAGGAGTATTTGATTTATAATTTTGCTGAAAATTCCATGTCATCTGGGTCTGATTCAATAATTCAGAGGTAACAAGTGAAAATATAATTAATAGGAATAAAAACTAAAAAAAAACATATAAAACATTGCACGGCCAACGCTGTGCTAATTATATATTTTAAAAAATAAATGTAGAGGTAGGAATTGCAATTAATATAAATCTCAAAGTATTCACAACATTCCTAAACAGAAATAGGCCTCTGCACCTGGGGTGAGGGTGTGGCCATGAAAACAACGTGACATGCCATTGGATGTTGGGACACATAATAACATGACGCTAAGCATCGGCCAATGAATGTGAACTAACAACCACAAGATCGCGGGTATGGCTTTACTGTAGGAAAAAATCCTAATATAAAAGTATTTTAGTGTGCAGTTTACAGTTTACAGTTTTGTTCTGTTCTTCTAGAATATCATTAAAGTTATGTAAATAGACTGTGATTTCACATTTCAAATGTACATTAACGTTAAATCACTGTAATGCAATAAAACATAATTTTCATGACTATTAAATGTATCTGTCTGTACATATGCATATTTAGATTGTTAAAATACATTCACAAATGTATCATGATTTCACAAATATCTGTCCGTTATTTGAAAGATTGAACTGTTGAATTCAAATGTAATGCTATGGAAAAGTATATAACATGATTCCTATAAGCTTGTGTTACATCACATAAGTTTTATTATCATTGCTATTTAGGGCGATCGTGGCTCAAGAGTTGGCAGTTCGCCTTGTGATCAGAAGGTTGCCGGTTTGAGCCCCGGCTCGGACACTCTCGGTATTGTGTCCGTGGTCAAGACTCTTCACCTACCGCCTACTGGTGATAGCCAGAGGGGCCGATTGTGCGATATGGCAGCCTCGCCTCTGACAGTCTGTCCCAGGGCATGCAATCCATTATTATTTAAACTAACTGTTAACTGTATATTTCTGTACATTTACATATTATGATTCATATTGCCACATTCATTGACCTTGTTTATAGGTAATTCCATTGTTTGATCACGTTAAAATGTTCCTAATTTAATGTCTAAAAGCACTTGGAAAAGGCAGAATCCCATGTAAAATTAGCGCAACAAACTCTATTTTCATTACTGAAAATAACTGTATTTTCATGAGAAAGTTATTTTCTGTTATTTTACAGTAGTATTTTGGCGCCCCAGCTGCCAGAATACTACCGTTTTTTTAGGATTTATTTTTTTTCCTATTTATAGATAATTTCATTGTTTAATCACATTAACATGTTCCTAATTTAATGTTTAAAACCACTTGAAAAGGCAAGATCCCATGTGAAATTAGCGCAACAAACTGTATTGTCATTACTGGAAATAACCGTATTTTTATGAGGAAGTTATTTTCTGTTATTTTACGGTAGTATTTTGGAACCCCAGCTGCTGGAATATTACCATTTTTTTAAGATTTTTTTTAACAGTGTAAATTACAAAAAGGAAAATACACAGAGGCAGTAAATATTAAACATTAAGCATTCTGGAACAAACAACATGTTTATGAACATAAGTGAGGATAAGACTGTGAGCAATATGCAACATCTTTTACCCAGCAACTGGTAAACCTAAACAATGAGGTAGCCTAAAATTTCAACAACACAGTAAAGATAACACAAACATTGCATGAACCAAATACTTTCTATGCCTAAATATCCTTTAGCAGCATACTAACACCAAGTTGCTCTCCGATGCATCCATCGGCGTGTGAATGTTGAGATAGAAAGCGCATAGATAATGGATGATGGTGTGAATGGAGCATTTTACACTGAACAAAAATATAAACGCAACACTTTTGTTTTTGCTCCCATTCCCCATGGGATGGACGTAGAGACCTAAAATTCATTCCAGATACACAATGTAACCATCCCTCCCAAACAGTGGTCACAAATCAGTCCAAATGTGTGGTAGTGGGCACATCTGCTATATTGAGATAATCCATCCCACCTCACAGGTGTGCCACATCAGGATGCTGATCTGACATCATGAGTAGTGCACAGGTGTACCTCAGACTGCCCACAACAAAAGGCCACCCTGGAATGTGCAGTTTTGTCTCACAGCAAAATGCCACAGATGCCACAAGCAATGAGGGAGCGTGCAATTGGCATGCTGACAGCAGGAATGTCAACCAGATCTGTCGCCCGTGCATTGAATGTTCATTTCTCAACCATAAGCCGTCTCCACAGGCATTTCAGAGAATATGGCAGCACATCCAACCGGCCTCACAACCGCAGACCTCGTGTAACCACACCAGCCCAGGACCTCCACATCCAGCAGGTTCACCTCCAAGATCGTCTGAGACCAGCCACCCAGACAGCTGCTGGAACAATTGGTTTGCACAACCAAACAATTTCTGCACAAACTGTCAGAAACCGTCTCAGGGACGCTCAACTGCATGCCCGTCGTCCTCATCGGGGTCTTGACCTGACTCCAGCTCGTCGCCGTAACAGACTTGTGTGGGCAAATGCTCACATTCGATGGCATCTGGCACGTTGGAGAGGTGTGCGCTTCACGGATGAATCATGGTTCACATTGTTCAGGGCAGATGGCAGCTGAGAATGTCCCAGTTCTTGCATGGCCAGCATACTCACCGGACATGTCACCCATTGAGCATGTTCGGGATGTGCTTGACCGGCGTATACGACAGCGTGTACCAGTTCCCACGAATATCCAACAACCTCGCACAGCCATTGAAGTGGAGTGGACCAACATTCCACAGGCCACAATTGACAATCTGATAGACTCCATGCGACGATGTGTTGCACTGCATGAGGCAAATGGTGGTCACACCAGATACTGACCGGTTCTGGGTCCCCAGACCCCCAATAGCGCAAAAAACTGCACATTCCAGGGTGGCCTTTTGTTGTGGGCAGTCTGAGGTACACCTGTGCACTACTCATGATGTCAGATCAGCATCCTGATGTGGCACACCTGTGAGGTGGGATGGATTATCTCAATATAGCAGATGTGCCCACTACCACACATTTGGACTGATTTGTGACCACTGTTTGGGAGGGATGGTTATATTGTGTATCTGGAATGAATTTTAGGTCTCTACGTCCATCCCATGGGGAATGGGAGCAAAAACAAAAGTGTTGCGTTTATATTTTTGTTCAGTGTATATAAAGCACCACTGGTGCTCAGGTAGAGTACAAAAGTGCTATATAAGGTAACAACCAGTAGATTTATTGACCTCTCAGGCAGAATGTTTACTGCACTGACAAGATGATGAATGCAACTCAACAGCAAAAATAGAAATATTAAAGTAAAACTTCTTTCAAGTGAAATTAAGAATAAATGTGCATGGGTGTGTAACTAATCAGCTGTTTGGGCTGTGTTTTATAGGGGGCTCTCTGGCAATGTGTATAAAAAATGAAGCAAACTTGGGACATTAGACGGACCCCAAAAGACCCCAAAAAATGCAATCTATATTACTATGTGAATTCCATAGATTTGAGTTTATATTCAGTTTTGTTGGTACTACTGAAGCCTTCAATTTGTTGAAAGGAGGAGAGTCCATATGCTCTCACAGTTACCACAAGATAAAAGAAGACTGATATCCTTATGTCCGAGTTTTCATGAACACAGCTCTGCGCTGAAAAACGTTTCTGAATGAAAACAATGTGGACGAAATGTTTTGCACTGTCAAAAGCACCGGCGGTAGCATCCAAAAGGCAGAGGAAGATGCTAATCATCGCACAAAAAGTTGGACTTCTGGACATGCTAAAGGAAGGTAGAAGTTACCGTATTTTTCGGACCATAAGGCGCATTAACCGACACAAAACAGTCAGATAAGTCAAACTTCACTCAACTCATTCTTCTTGGTTCCTCTACTTCCGTACCATTGATTCATTAATGTTGAATTCTCTCGCAGCTACTCTATTCCCATGTTGTGGACCTGAAAACAGGGTTTGATCTTTGGTTTCATTCTATAATACTGGACTTATTTTTCTACAAAGGTTTGAACTTTCAGAGCGTTTAAACAAGAGAGAAAAGTGTAAAAATGTTCATGCTTGTCTGAGAAAAGTGTATAAAGTGTGTAGTGAGGGGCTTTACAGCCTGAAAACATCTATAATAATTGTAAATAATAAAGCTGGCTATTTTGTGGATTTCACCTATCATGGGTTATTTTTAGAACATAGCTCCCACGATAAATGAGGGAACACTGTAATGTAAAAATCTAAAATCTAAAAAATGTTTGTGATTAATTCTTATTAAAGGACAAAACATCTCAATGGCATTCACTAATAAGGTTCAGGAAATACAAAGACAATGATATATTTTATAACAGTGTTCTGTAAATAGCAGTCATTTCTGGAGATGTTCATGGCCACAGTTGAGGTGTGCCAGTGTCTAGTGGCAGAATGGATGTTGCGGATGCTGTCCCTTTTTTTGAGGGAGGCCCAGACAGTGGCAGGTATTGTGGGGCAAATTCACAAATGTCTGCAGGGCAACTCCAGGGAAGAGGGATATAGTTTAAGGATTGACCCTTCACCTACATGCAACAGCTCTGAGATGCAGGAGCCAGGTGGTTGCTGCATCGTCTCAATCGGGCCCTGGCCGATTGAGACGGGAACACAGCTGCTGGATTTAGCCATGTTGGAACAGTTTGTGGGGCTCCCGGGACAAACAGATCTGGTAGAGTGGGTCTCTGTTGGTCAGCGAACCTGGAAGTGGTGGATATGTTGGCAGAAGGGTTCCACATAGATCTTAGTCCACCAAATCCAAGGGAAAAGAGTCAAGGCTGCAGTTAGCTCCCTTCTGGAACATCGGTTAATTCTGGGAACGGAATGGTTCCAGTTTAATAAACCGATGAGGCATTGTTTAGGGATGTGCACACAACTGGTAGGCACATATGTCTGTGCTGTGTTCAGCGGTGATGCAAATTCCTCCAACACTCTCCAGGCAGGAGGAAATTGGAAGTCTCTCAGGGGCATCCCCAGTTCCGATGGTTTACTTCATGGAAGATTTTCCCCTTGAGCAGTCTTCTGACAACACTGTGAAATTAGGCTTTGGCTAAGTGATGAAAATTGAAAATTGGGGCAATTCACTATCGAAAGGTGTTTCAGGTTATCTCCTGAGTCGGCATCCAGAGAGACTGACGGGTTGGTGAAGTGTCTGAATAAGACTTTAAAGTCCATAATTCTTAATAATTCTCCAGCTCAAACAAGAGTATCCTGACATTGAGTACAGCCTCCAGCATGGTGCATTTGGCCCAAGTCACTCACTCAGGCAGAGTCATGCTTAAAGTGGTCCCAGTTACCCTCCACAATAATGGGCGATCTCTGTCCACCTACGCCATTCTTGACGACGGATCAGAGTGGACTATTGTTTTATCTGCAGCGGTTCATTACCTGCAATTAACCCCTGGAGGATCTTAGAAAAATGCATACGCTATCGGACCTAGAGCCACAAATCGACCACGCCCAAAAAGTGCTATAAAAAATTTATATATTAATATTTTATTCCACTTTAAATTAGCCAATCTTTTAAAACTACTTCTCCCTGAACTATCCATGTAAAGTTTTAATTATATTTCGGGGGTTTTAACCCTTTTAATCGCAGTTTAATTACATGTGCGCACCGTTTTTTTTAGCCCCCCGAAACAAAACGAAATATTTAAAAAAAAAAACATTTGAAGTAATATTTGATTGTTATTATAATTAGGCCTTTAGATGGACTAAAGATTGGCACCAACCTTCATTTCGATCGCCTTTTTTTTTTTTTTTCCGGACCAGAAAATGGTCTCCAGGCGGCAAATGCTCCTCCTCTAGGCCGGAATCGGTGCATGCTCCCGGGTTGACTCGCGACGATGACCGGGGCATGTTGCGTCGGACCCCTTTTTCCAACACACACATCCAGTACCACGTCACAACAAATACGTCATTTCCTGTTGATTAAAAAAAAAAAATCCAACCTCAAACGGTCCTGGGGCCGAAAATTGTCCCGCCCGATCAGCGGGCGAAGCCGCTGCAGCACGCCGGAAATGACGCTTCATTCCCCGCAGGTCTCTTTAAGCAGCCCACTGTTTTCCAGCCCCGAGTCAAATGTGGAGCAAGGGCGCCACCCGGTGGACAAATAAAAAAATTACAACTCTAAGGCCAGTACTGCAAGCGGAAGCGGAAGCATTACCGATCACGATCGATTTGACCGTAATTTTTTTGCCGTGAAAAATAGCGTTTATAATGGGTTTCAATGGG
Source organism: Rhamphochromis sp. 'chilingali' (assembly GCF_963969265.1). Classification (NCBI taxonomy): domain Eukaryota; kingdom Metazoa; phylum Chordata; class Actinopteri; order Cichliformes; family Cichlidae; genus Rhamphochromis; species Rhamphochromis sp. 'chilingali'. Next base: position 6,684,885 of record NC_137946.1, on the reverse strand, counting down.
GCACAAATCGACCACTAGGTCCGATAGCGTAAGTTTATCGATAGCTTAGCCACTGAAGCTAATTTCCGGAAGTCATACTGAAATTTTAACAGTAAATGTGACCGAACTTTTTTTTGCAGACTTTCGCTATATTCCATTCAACACTGTGCAAATGGCAGGTAATCAAAATTTGAAAATAGCCACAAATCGACCCAAGACCCTCCAGGGGTTAAATATCACAGAGGAGTCCCTCAAACTATGAACCATCAGGCAGGAGGTGTCACAGTTACAAGGCGCATGCGTTTCTTTTGAACTAAGCGCACCCAGCTCTCCCCAAATCAAACATCACATCAGACGTGTTTTTACTGCTAAAGAACTTAATCTGGCAAAACAATCCTGTCCAGTGGACATACTCCGTCAGAGATATCCACATCTGGCCGACGTTCCCATCAAAGCATTTAAGGATGTGCAGCCTATGCTTCTTATAGGCTCAGATAATGTCCAGCTCATCACCCCTCTGTCACCTGTCAAAGTTGGTCCACTAGGCAGCCCTGTTGCTGTCAACACTAACCTCGGTTGGGCCATCCAGGGACCGGCTACCTTTCTACATCTACCTACTGAAGCTTCATGTCTGCACACATCCCTGTTACCAACTCCCTCTCAAGCGCTAAGACAGAACGTTGAGAAGCTGTGGCAGTTAGATGTGCTCCCCTTTCGATCAGAGAAAGAGGTAACTCGCTCTAAACAAGACAAAGAGGCACTGGAGTTACTGAAGAAAACCACAGAACGTGTACAGGTGGATGGAATAGCTCGCTATGCTACTCCTCTGCTCCGCCGCAGAGACTCCACTAAACTACGAACTGACCATGGCAGTGATGGCTCTCCTTCGGTCCACAGAGAAGCGCCTGATTAAAGATCCTGATCTAGTGGCTGTGTACAATGCAGAAATACACAAACTGGAACAAGCAGGTTATGTAAGAAAACTCACTCCTGAAGAGGCAAACCGCACAGATGAATCCTGGTTCATTCCCCATCATATTGTGCATCATAACAATAAACCTAGGATAGTTTTCAACTGTTCCTTCCAATACAGGCAAGACTGCCTTAACGATCAGCTGCTACCAGGTCCAACTCTCGGTCCATCCTTTATAGGTGTCCTGTTGAGATTTAGGGAGCACCCTGTTGCTGTGAGTGGGGACATACGAGGTATGTTCCATCAGGTGCGGCTTCTTTCGCATGACCGGCCCCTGCTGAGATTCGTGTGGAGAGATATGGAAAGAGATCGGAGCCCGGACATTTATGAGTGGTGTGTCCTGCCCTTTGGAACCACATGCAGCCCCTGTTGTGCCACGTATGCCCTTCAGCGCCATGTGCAGGATCATAAAGATGGCAATGAACAAGTACTAGACTCCGTGCTGCACTCATTTTATGTCGATAACTGTTTGCAATCTCTGCCCTTTGCTTCGCAGGCACGACCACTTGTCGATGTTATCATCAGAGAGTTGCTATCTACTGGTGGTTTCGAAATCCGACAGTGGGCCAGTAACTACCCAGAGGCCATTGTTCATCTCCCCTCTGAAGCAAAGTCCCCTACCTGCGAGCTGTGGTTGACTGAACACCAACCACATCCCCAAGAACCAACCTTAGGCTTGGCATGGCACTGCTCCACAGACCAGATCGCCTACAGATGTCAGCCAGTGGTTCCTCAGGAGTCAACCATGAGAAACATCTACAGCATCCTCGCCTCTCAATACGACCCACTGGGTTTCATCATCCCCTTCACGACCCGGGCAAAGGTTATTGTTCAACGTCTGTGGCAGAACGACAGGAACTGGGATGATCCCATCGAGGGCGAGTTACTCCAACGGTGGCAAGAGTGGGTGAGTGAGCTACAGTATCTACAAGAAATCTGTCTGCCTAGATGCTACACAGCCCCAGCAACCCAAGAGGGAACTTTCCAGCTGCATGTATTCTGTGATGCGTCAGAGTGTGCTTACGGAGCAGTGGCATATTTGAGATTTAAATCGGCAGAACATGAGGTCCACACTGCCTTTATCATGGCCAGATCACGTGTAGCTCCCCGCAAGAAACTGTCAATTCCCCGTTTAGAGCTGTGTGCCGTACTGGCTGGTGCACAACTGTCTAGACTCCTCCTCAGTGAGCTTACTCTGCCCATTAGTGAGACTACTTTATGGACCGATTCTACCACTGTGTTGAACTGGATCTAGTCCGAGTCCTGCCACTATAAAGTGTTTGTAGGTACTCGTATTGCCAAAATACAGGAGCTGACTGAGGCCGCCAGCTGGAGGTATGTCCCCTCGGCTTTGAACCCAGCAGATGACATCACCCGGGGAAAACCATTACGTGAGCTGTCAAAACCTAGCCAGTGGATGGATGGGCCCCCCTTCCTGAGACAAGCATCTGAGCAGTGGCCAGCACGACCTACTGTGAGTACAGACACTGAAGATAATACTGAGTTAAAGAAATCAGCTTTCTGTGCCTATGTCACTACAGATTTGGCACAGTCTGATCCTGCATACAACACCTGGGCTGATTTGGTGCAGGCCACCTACCTGTCTTCTCACGGGGCGGCTGTCCTCCCTATGTCAGCGGCACAACGCTTAGAGACAGAAGTTCAAATTCTCAAACAGGCACAACAAGATAGCTTCCCTGTTGAAGTACACACACTTAAATCTGGGAAAGAGGTGTACAAAGACAGCAGACTGAGCAACCTTTCTCCCAAATATGACAGTCAGCTTGGCCTCATACGAGTAGGTGGACGTCTCCAGCGAGCAGAGCAGATGGATGTTAACACTCTGCATCCTATCGTGTTGTCACCAGACCATCCTGCTACTCAGCTCATCATCAAAGACTAGGATACACGTCTCCTGCATCCTGGCCCAGAACGTGTCTTTGCCGAATTGAGACGCAGGTATTGGATTTTAAGAGGCAGACAGGCCATAAGGAAGCATCAGTATCGCTGTTTTGAGTGTAAGAAGTGGAGAGCCAAGCCTGTTTCACCGAAGATGTCTGATCTCCCTGCTACCCGCTTGCGATTAAATCAGACACCATTCTGGTCCACAGGAATTGACTGTTTTGGCCCTTTCACTATAAAGATACAGTAGGTAGGAGACAAGAGAAACGGTGGGGAATTATATTTAAATGCCTTACGACCCGCTGCATTCACCTCGACCTTCTCACTGGTATGGACACTGACTCCTTTCTCATGGCTCTGCGCAGATTTATTGCTTGAAGAGGAAAACCTTTTGAAATACTGAGTGATCAGGTCACCAATTTCAGAGGAGACAGAGAGCTGCAGGAGGCATTCAAAGTGATGGAGCCACGACTGCAGGAGCTCAGTGAACAGAGCATCATTTTCCACTTCAACCCTCCGCATGCTCCACATTTTGGGGGAGCCTGGGAACGGGAGATCCGTTCAGTCAAATCTGCACTTCAAGTTGCTCTCAAAGGTCAAGCGGTGCCAGAGGATTTGTTGCTTACTGTTCTTATTGAAGTAGAGGGCATACTTAATTCCAAGCCACTGGGATACGTTTCCTCGGATATTGCAGATGTTGATCCAATCACGCCAAATATGTTGCTCATGGGGCGGCGCGATGCTTCCCTTCCCCAGGCAGTTTATGGCACCAGAGAAGAACTTGGAAGGCGGAAATGGCGTCACAGCCAAGTCATAGCGGACCAGTTCTGGACTCAGTTCATTCAGCGCTACCTGCCTGGACTGCAGCCTCACCAGAAGTGGAACCAGACTACTCCACCTTTGAAAGTGGGACAGACTGTCATGGTGGTGGACTATCAGCTCCCACGGGCTTCCTGGCCCGTAGGACAGGTAACACACGTGTTTCCCAGCCCGGATGGACAGGTGCGAGTAGCTGAAGTCGCCATTGGGAAACATAAATACCAACGGCCTATGTCAAAACTTATCACTTTACCTGAACTGTCAGCTGAATGTCCTTAGTCATATTCACATGGGTTTTTTAATGTTTACTAATGTGCTATACACATTAGGGGGCGGCTGTATAAAACCCCTGTGATTTGTGTATATAGACTGTTCCACGGACACCCTCTAACCACTGCTAAGATGGTACATTCCTCCCATCCTTTGTTTGAGTTTGCGCTGGTTCACCGTGATAGCGCTGGTGGAGCTGGGCTGTTGTACTGAACATGTGTCGTGCGTGTGCGTGAATGATAAGTAAGTGCCTTGTATTTGTTTGTTCTATGGTTGTAACTTATCAAATACTTACCTATGTACATTGGGTGATGCTTTTATAGAGTTTTCCAGCGGTTTGTGTAGCCACGAGACAATGTATATTCATGCTGATTTGACCAAAATGGCGCTACCCTTGTGAACTGAGCTGCCCAAAGTAAAGATGGAGTCTATCCCTGTGCAGCAGCCCATTTGTGTCCACCAGGGGGTGGGGTTTAGTCATTTTCGAATTAGACTTTCTGTTCAACCCTTTCTGTATTTTTTAGACCAGTTAGGTTGACTTTAATTGTTTGCTAATTGTAATTTCTGTTATTTTACAGAACCACACACATACATATACTCATACGAATTCACTTCTGGAGATGTTTTGGATTAAAGGAACCCTAATTATCATTGCTGTAGACCCCCTCTTTCATCATATAAGTCACCTGTGCCTTCTGACCGAGGATAGGAAAATCCTGCTGTAATTTGCCAGTTTATTGAGCACACACATGACCAGTTCAGGACTGCTCATGTAGTTGTAAAGTATCTCTAAAATTAGAAACATCCTGTCATAGAGCTGAAAAACTAGTTTTTGCATTTATTACTTCTCGGCTGGACTAGGCTTGTCCTAAAAACTCCCTGAAAAGCTGTCCATTGATCCAACATGCTGCAGCGAAAGAGAGAGCATTCCCTTCATTGGCTCCCTGTTAGATTCAGAATTTAATTTAAAATCCTTCTCCTCACATACAATGCATTGAATAACCAGGACTGATTTTATCTTCAAGACCTTATAGTACTGCCAGAGATTTCTTTCTGATAAAAGGCAGTATTTCCTCCCCACTGTCGTCAAGTGCTTGCTCATAGAGGGACGTTTAATTGTGGGGGGCTTTCTCTCTCTATTACTTCGGGGTCTCTACCTTAGATTATAAAGCCCTGTAACAGAACTCTCGTGATTTAGTGTTAATACATACATAATTGCTATTGTATACATAATACAATATACACCAAATCACAAGGGGGTGGCTGTAGCTCAGGAGGTAGAGCAGGTACCCTACTGATCGGAAGGTTGGTGGTTCGATCCCTGGCTCCTCCAGGCTGCATGTCAAGTATCCTTGGGCAAGATACTAACCCCAAGTTACTTTCTGATGCATCTGTCAGCGTATGAATGTGTGACTGTAGTTAGAAAGCACTATGTATAAAGAAAGTGCTTGCGAGATTGGGTGAATATGGCATGTTATATACAGTGCTTTGAGTACTCCGGGAGAGTAGAAAAGCGCTATATAAGAATCAGCCCCTTTACCATATACAGTGGGGCAAAAAAGTATTTAGTCAGCCACCGATTGTGCAAGTTCCCCCACTTAAAATGATGACAGAGGTCAGTAATTTGCACCAGAGGTACACTTCAACTGTGAGAGACAGAATGTGAAAAAAAAATCCATGAATTCACATGGTAGGATTTGTAAAGAATTTATTCGTAAATTAGGGTGGAAAATAAGTATTTGGTCACCTCAAACAAGGAAAATCTCTGGCTCTCACAGACCTGTAACGTCTTCTGTAAGAAGCGTTTCTGTCCCCCACTCGTTACCTGTATGAATGGCACCTGTTTGAACTCATCATCTGTATAAAAGACACCTGTCCACAGCCTCAAACAGTCAGACTCCAAACTCCGCCATGGCCAAGACCAAAGAGCTTTTGAAGGACACCAGGAAAAGTATTGTAGACCTGCACCAGACTGGGAAGAGTGAATCTACAATAGGCAAGCAGCTTGGTGTGAAAAAACAACTGTGGGAGCAATCATCAGAAAATGGAAGACATACAAGACCACTGATAATCTCCCTCGATCTGGGGCTCCACGCAAGATCTCATCCCGTGGGGTCAAAATGATCATGAGAACGGTGAGCAAAGATCCCAGAACCACACGGGGGGACCTGGTGAATGACCTGCAGAGAGCTGGGACCAAAGTAACAAAGGTCACCATCAGTAACACACCACAACGGCAGGGAATCAAATCCCGCAGTGCCAGACGTGTTCCGCTGCTGAAGCCAGTGCATGTCCAGGCCCGTCTGAAGTTTGCCAGAGAGCACATGGATGATACAGCAGAGGATTGGGAGAATGTCATGTGGTCAGATGAAACCAAAGTAGAACTTTTTGGTATAAACTCAACTCGTCGTGTTTGGAGGAAGAAGAATACTGAGTTGCATCCCAAGAACACCATACCTACTGTGAAGCATGGAGGTGGAAACATCATGCTATGGGGCTGTTTTTCTGCCAAGGGGACAGGACGACTGATCCGTGTTAAGGACAGAATGAATGGGGCCATGTATCGTGAGATTTTGAGCCAAAACCTCCTTCCATCAGTGAGAACTTTGAAGATGAAACGAGGCTGGGTCTTCCAACATGACAATGATCCAAAACACACCGCCCGGGCAACAAAGGAGTGGCTCCGTAAGAAGCATTTGAAAGTCCTGGAGTGGCCTACCCAGTCTCCAGACCTCAACCCCATAGAAAATCTGTGGCGGGAGTTGAAAGTCCATGTTGCTCGGCGACAGCCCCAAAACATCACTGCTCTCGAGAAGATCTGCATGGAGGAATGGGCCAAAATACCAGCTACTGTGTGTGCAAACCTGGTAAAGACCTATAGTAAACGTTTGACCTCTGTTATTGCCAACAAAGGTTATGTTACAAAGTATTGAGTTGTATTTTTGTTATTGACCAAATACTTATTTTCCACCCTGATTTACGAATAAATTCTTTACAAATCCTACCATGTGGATTCATGGATTTTTTTTTCACATTCTGTCTCTCACAGTTGAAGTGTACCTCTGGTGCAAATTACTGACCTCTGTCATCATTTTAAGTGGGGGAACCTGCACAATCGGTGGCTGACTAAATACTTTTTTGCCCCACTGTATGTGAATTTAATTAATTCATAACATATCGTTTTAACATATTAAAACAAAATATATGATTCACAGTTTAAATTTCATTTTCTGAAAAATATCCAACAGTGTATCTGTGAAAATGTGAAGCTATTGCCTTAAACACTATCTTCTATTAGGGTAAAAAAAAAAAAACTGTGGATAAAAAAAATCCACACAAAACTGGCATTTCGGGCATTTTGAAAATTTACAGAATTTGGTGCCCAATGTTTAATGTATTTGTTTTTTTGTTTTTTAAGTCATCCTTTTTACATCGCATTTTTAAAATGACACAACTGTAACCGTAATTTGGACTGTACCATTAATCCCAGAGGAAGAGAAAAGTATTCACAGTGCTTTGCTTCCTCCACAATGTGTTATGTTACAGCCTTATTGTAAAATGTAAATGTAAATTCATTTTTCAACTCAAAATTCTACATACATTATCCAATAACAACAAAGTGGAAAACGTTTGCTTAAAATTCAGAAGTGTAATTCTTGCATGACACCGAAAACTGAGCTCAGTTGCACCCTGACACACACCTGTCTATATAAGGTCCCTTTGATGACAGTGCAAGAAAGGTCAGAGGAGTTGTCTGTAGATTTTCAAGACAGGACTGTATCAAGTCACAGAACTTGGGGTGGGGGTATAGCACAGTGACCGCCATCATCCATAATAGGAAGATTTTGAAACACCGGGACTGTTAGCTACTTGGCCAGTCTGAGCAAGTTGGGATAGAAGGAGTATCATTTCTGCAGCACTTCACCGATCAAGCCTGTATGGTAGAGCAGCCAGACGGAAATCATTCCTCATGACAGGTCTCTCTTAAACAAAGATTTAACTTTTTGGCCTGAATCCCGTGTGTCATGGAAAGCAGGCACTGCTCACCACCTGGCTAATACCATCCCTACAGTGAAGCATCGTGGTGCCAGCATCAGCAGCAGAACTGGGAGATTAGTCAGGGTTGAGGAAAAAATGACAGCAGCAATCTACAGAGACATCCTTGATGACGGCCTCCTTCAAAGTGCTCTGGCTTTTGAAATGTGGCAAAGGTTTATCTTCAACAGGATAATAACCCTAAGCACACAGCTGCCGGACACTGGCGCCACCGGGCCCTCTGACCACCACCATTTCATATACCTCCAACAGCTTCCTATCTGACACAGTTGGCTAATTTGGCTAATAGTGGCCATAGTGATGTTTTCTGCTTAAATTTATGAATGTTTATTTATAGTGAGCATCAGCATCAGCTTCCTTACAATATAAACAGTAAATTCATCTGAAAGACATTATGTGCAGTTAGCCTCAAGCCAAGTCCTGACATCTCAATCTTCTCTCAGGATGGGTAACAAGTGTGACCCTTTGACTGATTAAAGGGCTATACCTCAGCTTCGGTTTGCAAAAATCTAATAATCTAACAGATTATACTATACTTAGTTTCTAAGGTGGCTCTGAACACAGTGTAGGATGAGCAGAGATAATTCAACTACATTGAAAAAAACACATTGTCTTAGAGATAATTATGAGGTTTTACAGAATCAAAATAAAGCAGTGATAGTGCATCCAGTAGCAATTTATATCTCTCTACACAAGTGGATTTTTTTTAACATGACATTTTTCATAACAAACACTTTAATTCACTATTATACTGAATTACATATATTGTGTAATGTATTGAAATGATAGGAACAGGATCTTCTAATATTCTCAAAATTCCAAGAATATCACAAAATAAGTTTTGCATTTTTTATGCAAATAAAAAAAACATTTTTATGAGGAAGGTATATGAGCAAAACATATTCTTTTAAGACATTTGTAAAATCATGGAAAATACTAGCCAAAAATGTCCTCCTGATAAAACTGAAAAGAATTAGAAACTGCTTCACAAGGAAGTAACCATTACCCTACTGCAGACTTTTGTCAGTATGAATGGAAAATGGTTATGATCTGAAATTATATGCTTAATGAAAAATACTGCTAAATTACTCTTTCTCGTTTGGCTCTCGGCGAAGGCAGTTGCACTTTTCTCCTCTCCTCCTTCCCCTTATCTTCCCTGCTTAGCCTCTTGTGTCCTTGTCTTGTCTCATGTGTATTACTTTCCCTGGAACACTCTCTCACAGTCTGTTCTCTAAAACCTAAAAGAGAATTATGGATTTGATCAACTGGTCTCTGAATGCTATTGACACCCTTTTCTCAACGAGAAGTCTGGGCTTGGGAGAGCCCGAGTGCCCTGGAGGGACTTTCCCTGCCGGATACACGATGGACGGGTGGCAGAAATGGAGGATCGTGTGCCTGGCGGGACTGTCGATCGAGGACGCTGAAGATATCTACCTATTCGGAACCATGATAACAGGGTTCTTGCTGATCGGAGCTGGCTTGGCCCTGGCTTATCGGAGAATTAAGAAAGCGGAACCAGCTGTTTAAACCCCCCCAAGGCTGCCCGCTGGGATTGAAACGATGGGACGAGGCGCGACTTCTCAGAAAGAGCTCACTGAATGCAGCATGGTTAAGACCTTGGAGAAGCTTACGGCTGCCGTGAATACTCAGAATAACACCTCCGAGCGTATATTGGATTACATCAAGGGGAAGTTCCCTCAGAATAACACCTCTGAGCGAAAGTTGGATTACATCGTGGAGCAGCTCACTGCAGTCGTGAGTTCTCAGAATCGGCTCTCTGAGCACAAGAATGACAAGACCACGGAGTGCAAGTTTGACAACATCATGGAGAAGCTCGCGGCTCTCCAACGGGAGAGTGAGAGACCAGTGTTGGAGTGTTAAAGAACAGCTTTAAAATTCTCATGAGTTATTCGCATAAAAGAAAAATCAACAACATCAACATGATAATGCGGATATCCCCTCGGCGCCAGCTGTGGGCTTAAGGCTGGAGCCGAACAAAAACTCCCTGATAACGACTGTGTTTTGACTGTTCCTTCCCATTATAAGGCCACCTGGGTTGGCTGGTAGACTGTTTACTTAGCCTGGTAGGGCGAAGGACACTGTCTCAGCTGAACTATGGACACGCACACACATACACTTACACTGATGAGCACTCACTCATCCCCCTTCCCCTTCCAATGCCTTCGATGCTTGTTGCCTCCTGGGAACACGAGGCGGGTCTGGGCCCGCGCTGGAGAGACGGTGCAGTGGCAGGATGGCTGCTGTGTTGCCTGGGATTACTCCTCATCCCCTACCCAACCCTGTTGCTGGTCACGTGCTCTGTAATGTTGTACTGTGGACATTTATGTGCTTTCTGTGCAGAGGAGTTTTTTTGTTTCCTGTTCTCATGCTGTCCTCCTATAGCCCAGCATGAGTAGAGGTCTCTTTTTTCCTCTTGCATTTTCCCATTGTAGTGTACATTTCAGTGTTTTTTTTCTGTAATGCAACCGTTCTCTGACTTGTATCCCCATGTGATGTCTGTGTTGTGTGTGTAAGGTCGGGGGGCGGGTTCATTCCACTGCAGGGCAACATGCCACTGCATGTGGCAAATAAAATTTGAACTTGAACTTGAACTTGAAATTTAGCACCAGTGTGGAATTTGACAAACTTTTAGCTAGCCAGCTCTAGAATAGGCTTGGTACATTTGTAGTGGTGTTTTACTACTTTTTACCATTACACGTTAAAAGTGATGGTGTTGATTATTTAATGGAATATGTCATTCCCAACTATTTGTGTGCATGTCCAATTTGGACAAGTGAATAACATACACATCTATCAAAAAACAAACAAACAACAACAAAAATAATACTGAGGTGACACTTACTTTTCACCAAAAAATCTCCTCCAGAAGTCAGCAGCATCAGCTTTGGTAATCCTGAACGTGTCTCCTTGGAATTGTCCTCCAGGGAAGATTGCCTTGATTTCTGCCAGCATATGACTGAAGATCAGAGACAGCTTGGTCAGGTTCCTCCTGCAGAGGCCAGAAAACAGGAAATAGTTCATGTAAAATTATAGCCTCACATGTTTGACAGACACCACATGGAAACTATTTGACCTGTACAAATATACTGTACATGTTCCTGACTTCTGATTTGTTGGTAATAGCTGGTCAAATCAGACATTTCGAACACTCTCTTAGACCAACATATGCTAGAACACAGTTTATAGATAATTTAATGTTGGATTTCCTTTAAAAAAGTTAACTATAATATGAACTACATGAGCACATTAGAAAACAAACTGGCTTAAATAACGACTACAGAAGGATCTCTGTGCTATATCACACAACATATCACATCTATCACACACTAGATAAAACTGAACTTAAAAAAAAAAAAAACAGACATATTATAACACTTAAGGATGTGTGGGCATAGGATGTGAGAACACATTTTTCTCAGGGTTAGGGTTAGGGTTAGGGATCTCATCATCTGATAATGATAAATGTGACAAATGCAGAGCCAGTGTCAAGTTTTATTTTGCACAGTTATTTATGCAGCCTAAAATCCAATAACATATTGCCACTTATTTTCTGAGTGTACAAAAAGGGTGATAATGTTAGTGCTTTGTAAAAGGAAAGTAAATTTGTTCTTATTCACAAAAACTAACCAGTATAGACAGGTACATTTCCTTCTTTTGAAAGCAAAACCCAGACAATCATAAATGTGACATAGAAAGATTCATCAGTCAAATAAACCACTGACTTGTTGATCCAGAAGACCCTCTATGGCATAGGTGTCAAACTCTGGCCCGCGGGCCAAATTTGGTCCGCAAAGCCATACCAAATTACTATTAGAGCTGGCCTACTGGTATTATACAGCTAATATATATATTGTTTAGTATTAAGCTTTGCTTGTTCCATATTCAGTTTTCCAGCAAAACCTATTTGAGTCCATAAGAAAAGATTCATTCTTATATCTGGAGGAAGATTTTTTTTTTTTAATAAATATTATTGTTAGCCCACGACTCCAGTTTTGAATTTTGGCCCACTGTGTATTTGAGTTTGACACCTCTGCTCTATGGAATGGATTCATGTCATTTGTTTTTGAATTACTGCATATGGACACTATCTACACATTGCAACAAGTTTTTTACACTTCCCAGGATGACTTAGAGCAAAGAAAACCTATGTGTGAGAAGCTGCTTCTTCAACAGAAAGATTGCACACTGTCACTTTGTTGCCTGCTACTATTACTTCCTATTAGACCCTGGTTAAAACCAACAGATGGCATAGCTATACTTTCAACTTTCAAATGGTCATAACCCCAAATGTCAATCAAAGAAAATCCTGTTTATTTGAACAATTATATTTGACGTTATATTCCATCTTTGCTATGAGGAAGGGCAAAAATGAAACTTCGTAACTTCCCAAACACTATCATAAGAGATTTAGCTTTACATGTGATTTTTTTCCCATCAGATGAGTTTTAATGTTGTTGTCTTGTGCAATTCGCCATCACACACATATTATTTTATGATCAACAACTGATGACTATAATATGAACTGGTTGACAAAAATTGAAAATGGCAATGTCAAAATTTTATTTCAAACAAATAATCAAAGGACTTAAAAGAGTCACTAAAACAGTAGAACCCTAATTGATGTCTTACCAATAAAATGGGTCAGATGACAAACACATCATCTATTAACTGTAATGTAAACACAACATGCAAATATTAATTGGAATCCCCTTATAGAAATAGATAACCAGGATTTGTGTTGTGATTGCATTACTACTTTAAAGTGGACATAAAACACTACACATATTGGGGCTCTTTTTATCTAATTGCTATCATTTTAATTGATGCCCACTCATGGTAAATGATGGTAAACTGTTGTTATGTTATTCAGCCATGTTCAGAAACACTACAAATCCGTTATGCACAACGTGCATCACTCATACACTGCATCACACTTTTTGGATGTTAATTTGTCCTATTTAACCACAGTTTAGTGTTTTTCTTCATTGTCTGTTTGGAGTATAAAATGTAAGATTAACTTGATATCTGAGTGTCTCTTAGTCTCCTATATTAGCTAGTTAGTCTAGTTTTTTGTTTGTTTTTTTTTTGGGGGGGGGGGGGGGGTTGCCTTGTTTAGTTGACTAAGAAATCAGTTGCCATGAACAGTTAAACGTCAATCAGAGCTGTAGTCAATTTGATAAATTATACAATAATTTTACAATTATTCATAATATTTTTCAACTTTTTCTTTATTTCTGATTTAATTTTGGAATGTTTGCCCATCTACTGTCTTTCTCCATTTCCTTGGAAATGGAATAAAGTATTTGAGTAATATTAGGTTAAAGTGGGAAAGGTGAGCATCAGTATTCTGTGGTAGCGTTCCACTTCAGTTGGTCTGCATGTGTATGAGCATGTGAGTGTGCTTGTGTGTATGCCTGCACTGAAAAAAAGTAATTTCATGCTTCTTTGGTTACCATTAGGCCTCTAATCAACCAAGGGCCAACCAAAATAACTTCTCATTGGGATGCAAAGGAAAAGACCACACATCCTTGTGGGCGAGGGCTCTGCTCTTAAGTACCCCCAAACAAACAGAAAAAGCAGCATGTATTCTGCGCTATATAATGTATGCATGGATACATGGATACATTTTTTGGATGTAAATTTTCTCCCTGCTTACAGCATCACCCCACTTTAATGCTCAGTGCAAAGTACAAGACAGATATATGGTCAGTCTCTCATGTGTCCTTGCCATGATCTGTGCTATCAGTCTGTAATCTGCCTCATCTGACAAGCTGCCCATGAAAGGCAGCCTAGGGCTAATTTATTCAGCGTGTCTAGGGTAGCATGGCCAGAAACTGCTGGCTAACTTATGTAATTTTTTGATTGTTCTGTTATAAGCAACACATAAATGAAATCATACTAAACAGCTTTTCAACATGTTAAATAAAAAGAACAATTTCAGATTCCCCATAAATAAAATAGAGCAAAGTCACAAATTTGCTTACACAGTTGCTATCACACTGCTGTGCTGACAAGTGCACTCCAGCTGCTCAACTGCTCACTATCTCAATTTCTATTGGCTTCCTGCCATCTCAACAATTTGTCTCCATCACAAACGGCTTCCTCTAACTCACTATGACATTGTAGACTTGCTTTAAATGTCAGGGTCACTATAACAGAAGTCTCTAAATAATAAATGAATTGTTCATTAAAAGTAATATGGTAAGGACCATACAGTTGTGCTGTATTCAATATTCAGTCTTGAGTATTTACTTTCATTCTGGATAAATGTATTACCATTTCTCCAACATCATGTACTGGTATTCAAAAGCTTCATTTGAATCATTTTTAGGCTCTTATGAATGATGATGAAAGCTATTATTATCAATTCATAAATGTAACATTTCCTATCATACTGGGAACAGTATTCTATTAAAAGGGTGATGTAAGAAAGATGTTTCTAGATTTATTAATAAAAAGCATTCTCTTTTCTGCAATTAAGGGTTATCTGTGGTTGATGATAACTATGATTATAAAGTCTGGATGTTAAAGGGTAGAGCGATCAACTGGAAAACGTGGTCTGGCATTGTAGGGCCAATGCTAGGTTTGACAGCAAACTTTTGGGGAGAGATTTCCTCGACCATTTCCTTCACACTGTCCCCCAGCTGCATCCGTTCAGTAGAGCCCCCCAGTCAATACCAGTCATTACAGTGTCCCCCGGTCGCATCCGTTTGGTAGTGATCCCCAGTCAGTACCAGTCACTACAGTGTTCCCTGGTTGCATATGTTCGGTAGTGACCCTCAGTCAATACCAGTCTCTACAGTATCCTCCGGTCACATCTGTTCGGTAGTGACCCCCAGTCAATACCAGTCACTATGGTGTCCCCCGGTCGCATCCGTTCGGCAGTGACCCCTAGTCAATACCAGTCACAAGAAAGCATTGCTATGGTTAAAAGCTTTGAAGATGCTGTAGTTTAAAGCTTGTCTGCCACAGCCCCTGTCTCTCATGTACCTCAGTGCTCATAGCTGAGTGTCCCGCAGAAGCTTGGAAAGAAAGCGTCTGGAGTTCTTTAAGTTTCCTCGAAGATGTTTCACCTCAAGGAAACTTAAAGAAGTCCACATGCTTTTCTTTCTAAGCTAAGACTACAATGAGCTGGATGACTGCGAACCTTCACAGACATATAACTCATGAAGTAGAACTGGATGCAGAACAGGAGGTAGAGCTAATTCACAATTTGAAGGTTGGTGGTTCAATCCCTGGTTTCCAAAGTATCCTTGTGCAAGTTGCTCAATTCACTGGAGTGTGAATGTATATGACTGTTAGGCCAGCATTTAGAAAAGTGCCTGTGTCAACGGGTGAATGAAGCACGGTGTATAAAGCACTTTGAGTGCTCCAGTAGAGTAGAAAGGCACCATTTAAAGGCTACATTTCCCATTTACAGCTGGGGGATGTGGACAAAAGAAATAAATGGGCCCTTTGGAACCAAATGACTCAATCCAAGCTTTGATCCAACAGTGGAGGGGCTGTTCTTTTTTCTTCATGTGTGTTTGAAGGGTGGGGGCATAATACTGCAGGTCAAAGCACATTGATATAAACCCTTAGTCAGAAGGCAGTGAGTAAACCTCTCAAAATAGCTTTCCAGTCCTTTGTATGTATGTACTCTCACAAACACACATACATTTATGCTGAGACTTATTCCTACCCAGGTTCTACTTTGTGGAAGCTTACTCAGGCTCAGACCTTCCATGGGAACATGTGACATCATCATTTCAAAGGACTGCTCACTATGACACATCAACAAGCGTAATAAAAATCCTTCTGCAGAAGTACATTCCAGATCAAGCCTATACATGTTAGTTGCAGAAATACAGTACTGTGCAAAAGGTTTTAGGCAGGTGTGAAAAAATTCAGTAAACAAAGAATGCTTTCAGGAATATATGATTGTTGTAATGTTTGTTTATTTTTATCAATTTACAAAATGCAAAGTGAGTGAACAAAAATTTAAATCAAATCAGTTATTTGGCGTTACTGCCTTTAGCCTTCAAATAAGCATTAGTTCTTATAGTACAATTGCACAAAGTCAGGGATTTTGTAGGCCAAACTCTGCTACCAAGTTGAGGTTGTGAAAGACAGTTTCATGTCATGGCAAGATTGAGCACAGCAACAAGGCACAAGGTAGTTATACTCTCCCAGACAAAGATTTCAAAGCAGACTGGGGTTTCAAGATGTGCTGTTCAAGCTCTTTTGAGGAGGCATAAAGAAACGGGCAATGTAAAGGATCATAGACACAAGTGGTCGGTCAAGGAAACTTACTGCAGCAGTGCTTATTACCCTTTGAAATCAGAAGATGTCCAGCAGTGCCATAAGCTCAGAACTGGCAGAAACCAGTGGGACATTCCATCTAATGTCTGGAGAAGTCTGGCCAGAAGTGGTCTTTATGGAAGAGTTGCAGCCAAAAAGCCATGCCTTTGACGTAGAAACAAGGCCAAGTGACTCAAGTATGCACGTAAACATAGGAAATGGGGGTGCAGAAAAATGGCAGTAGGTGCTCTGGACTGATGAGTCAAAATTAGAAATATTTGGCTGTAGCAGAAGGCAGTTTGTTTGTTGAAGGGCTGGAGAGCGGTGCAATAATGAGTGTCTGCAGGCAACAGTGAAGCATGGTGGAGGTTCCTTGAACGTTTGGGATGCATTTCTGCAAATGGAGTTGGAGATTTGGTCAGGATTAATGGTGTTCTCAATGCTGAGAAATACAGGCAGATATTTCTCCATCATGCAATACCATCAGGGAAGTGTATGATTGGCCCCAAATTTATTCTGCAGCAGGACAATGATCCCAAACATACAGTCGAAGCCATTAAGAACTATCTTCAGTGTAAAGAAGAACAAGAAGGCCTGGAAGTGATAGTATGGCCCCCACAGAGCCCTGATTTTAACATCATCGATGGTGTCAGAGATTACATGAAAAGACAAAAGGATGTTAGGAAGCCTACATCCACAGAAGACCTGTGGTTAGTTCTCCAAGATTTTTGGAACAACCTGCCAGCCGAGTTCCTTCAAAAACTGTGTGCAACTGTACCTAGAAGAAGGCAAAGGGTGGTCACACCAAATATTGATTTGATTTAGATTTCTCTTTTGTTCATTCACTGCATTTTGTTGATTGATAAAAATAAATGATGCAGAAATACAGTACTGTGCAAAAGGTTTTAGGCAGGTGTGAAAAAATTCAGTAAACAAAGAATGCTTTCAGGAATATATGATTGTTGTAATGTTTGTTTATTTTTATCAATTTACAAAATGCAAAGTGAGTGAACAAAAATTTAAATCAAATCAGTTATTTGGCGTTACTGCCTTTAGCCTTCAAATAAGCATTAGTTCTTATAGTACAATTGCACAAAGTCAGGGATTTTGTAGGCCAAACTCTGCTACCAAGTTGAGGTTGTGAAAGACAGTTTCATGTCATGGCAAGATTGAGCACAGCAACAAGGCACAAGGTAGTTATACTCTCCCAGACAAAGATTTCAAAGCAGACT
This sequence comes from Rhamphochromis sp. 'chilingali', assembly GCF_963969265.1. NCBI lineage: Eukaryota > Metazoa > Chordata > Actinopteri > Cichliformes > Cichlidae > Rhamphochromis > Rhamphochromis sp. 'chilingali'. The sequence goes on along the minus strand of NC_137946.1, from coordinate 6,667,353 downwards.
GGGGTTTCAAGATGTGCTGTTCAAGCTCTTTTGAGGAGGCATAAAGAAACGGGCAATGTAAAGGATCATAGACACAAGTGGTCGGTCAAGGAAACTTACTGCAGCAGTGCTTATTACCCTTTGAAATCAGAAGATGTCCAGCAGTGCCATAAGCTCAGAACTGGCAGAAACCAGTGGGACATTCCATCTAATGTCTGGAGAAGTCTGGCCAGAAGTGGTCTTTATGGAAGAGTTGCAGCCAAAAAGCCATGCCTTTGACGTAGAAACAAGGCCAAGTGACTCAAGTATGCACGTAAACATAGGAAATGGGGGTGCAGAAAAATGGCAGTAGGTGCTCTGGACTGATGAGTCAAAATTAGAAATATTTGGCTGTAGCAGAAGGCAGTTTGTTTGTTGAAGGGCTGGAGAGCGGTGCAATAATGAGTGTCTGCAGGCAACAGTGAAGCATGGTGGAGGTTCCTTGAACGTTTGGGATGCATTTCTGCAAATGGAGTTGGAGATTTGGTCAGGATTAATGGTGTTCTCAATGCTGAGAAATACAGGCAGATATTTCTCCATCATGCAATACCATCAGGGAAGTGTATGATTGGCCCCAAATTTATTCTGCAGCAGGACAATGATCCCAAACATACAGTCGAAGCCATTAAGAACTATCTTCAGTGTAAAGAAGAACAAGAAGGCCTGGAAGTGATAGTATGGCCCCCACAGAGCCCTGATTTTAACATCATCGATGGTGTCAGAGATTACATGAAAAGACAAAAGGATGTTAGGAAGCCTACATCCACAGAAGACCTGTGGTTAGTTCTCCAAGATTTTTGGAACAACCTGCCAGCCGAGTTCCTTCAAAAACTGTGTGCAACTGTACCTAGAAGAAGGCAAAGGGTGGTCACACCAAATATTGATTTGATTTAGATTTCTCTTTTGTTCATTCACTGCATTTTGTTGATTGATAAAAATAAATGATTAACACTTCCATTTCTGAAAGCATTCTTTGTTTACAGCATTTTTTTTACACCTGCCTAAAACTTTTGCACAGTACAGTAAAAGCATGCCCATTCTCATGAACAAATTAAAAGAAATAACTGATACAGTGAATATCAAATTAAACAAAGAAAAATGGACTATGCTTTTCTTTTCCGTCTATACTTTTATTCTCTCTTTTCTTTACCCTCAACTCTCAACTAGCCACAGAAGATAACTGCCCCATGCTAAGCCTATTTTTGGAGAGGATCACTTCCCTTCCTATTAAATAAATGTTTTTCTTGGCAGTTTGCTGAGTGGTCATATGCTAAAAAATATAAACAGTCCTTGCTAATGCTCTTTTGAGATTTTAATAATCTTAACACCTTAACTATTCTGGTATAAAATGTCACAGAAATATAGGCTACATAAAAATGTATATGAGAGTACAAAAGTATGTGGTGTAGTATGTGAACTATCAAATGAGGATCACAGAAGAAAAAAAGTTGTTTCAGCATAAGTTGACGCAACCTTCAGCAAGATCAGGAAAAAAAAATCTTTTTTAGCAGAGCTAATTTACTGCAACTTTGTTTTACGGCTCAGTTTTAGCAAATGACATTTTATATAATAAATTTATCATTTTCAGCCATGAATTATGAAACCACTCATGTTTGTCAGTGTCATTTTAGGCTGTTTGATGGGCTCTTTTCTAAAAAGGGTTTACCCTTGCTTAAGAATGACATCATCTGCTTTGGGCATTAACTGCCAATGGGCAGGACAAATAGAGAGAGTCACTAAAGTACTATGGTGTCAAAGATTTGTACTAGAAAGTAAAAAATTGAAAAGGAAGAGGTTAACTTGCTCAATTAAATAAAACAGCCATGAGTCTGTTTCTAATGAGAGGCTCAAATTTAATACAAAAGAGACTGCAGATCATTCTTAAACTTTTAGAAATGCTCTTCTTCACATAACCTTCACAGATGTGTGCTTGAACGTACTTCTCCAGTTTAAAACACAATTACTCAAACAGACATAAGCAAAGACACACAGACACCCTGTCTCTCAGTCTTTTGTAGGATGAAAGAGAGCCTCTTGCCTGTATGTTTAAGAGTCTACTTTCTCATGATATGAATAAAAAGATGTATGAATAAACTCGGACTATATATTTACAACTACATATTTTTTCACACTGTTCTAGCTAGGGTCTATTTAAACATTGTATGCTAGTGAAATTGAGTTGCTTATGTTAAAAGAGTCATTGCTAGACAGCAAAAAAGGATGCATGTATTTTTGAAACTGTTTGCCATTCTTTCAATGTGTCAGCAGAACATCCACTTGAGAACATTGAGAAGAGTTGATGAATAATGCCCCTATCATTTTCCAGTTTCACATCTTTAACATCTATGTATAGTATTTGTGAAAATATTTTGAAAAATATTTGCTGATATGTAAATATCAGGATGTACTTTCTCCCTAATAATCACTGGTATAGGTTCCAAAATTCAACTATGGGAAAAACTGCTGGAACACTTCTCACTTAGTCTGGTTTAACAGGCATCCTGCAACATATGCATATAATGTAAAAGCTCAACCTCATGTTGTAACTGCAAAAGCTATTTGATATAACCGGAAATCAATTTGATTAACACAGAAATCAAACCCTGCAACTGGTTCAACTGTTCTTTTAGACTTCATTGAAGCAGAAGGAATCATCACGAACCCACACACACCGCATGACTCTTAGCTTTATGCAAATGAAAACAGCTATCTTAAAAGTCTAGAAATACTGACTCATACAACATCATGTAACTACCAAGAATGTACTAAATAGCTAAATAATTTGTCAGGTGATTCAGATATGACATTTATAAATTTTCACACGTGAAATATATGTTTCTATGGTTTCTTCTTTACCATATTGCAACAGCAACATATAGTGTTTATAGTAAACACTGTGTTTTACTGCAATAAATTAAGCCTATACAATCAGAGGCAATAAGAGAATAAAAGTAAGAAAAAAAGAGAGAAAGAGTTTCACACATACAGATCAAAAAGGGTGCTGGATGCTTCTTCAGCTGAGATAAAAAGGAAATATATGAAGCGGATGTAAAGTGTGTGGGGATTTTCCCTCTGAAGCTCTGCACATAGCTATCAGAAAGGGCTCCTGAGAATTACTGGAGCCTTACACATTTAAATTACCTATTGCAAAAACAGTTTTTAAATGACATAAATCATTTAGTTTTTATACCTGTTGACTCATAGCAAGAAGTTTCTGGAATTGAATACAGCATCTGGCTGGGCCTTCTGTATATGTTACATGACAGGCTTGCATTTGAAAAAAATCAGAATTTCATATCAAATCTTTGCAATGCGCAAGATGTGTAGTGGCATTTATCCTTAGATAGTTTGGGAAGAAAGCCAGTCAGAAGGGCTGTCTGGACATCAGTAAAAAAGAATAAAGTAAAAAAATCAGTAAAAAATAATTTAATATATGTGTGTTTTATTAAGCTCCAATATGGACTGCAGAGTACAGTGAAGCAGTGCACCTTGAAAACAGATGAAATTGCAGCAGAGACTCTCTGCATAGTTACTTTTTGGATTATATGACTACTTTGCAACTCGAACCATGGAAAGAATGTGAAGTGTTCTTCCTGTAACTCTGCAATGGGTAAAGTTTTCACAGAGAATCATCTTCATTCTGCTATCACAGTATTTCAGCTGGCTAACCAGCCATGTACAGTTACAAATATCTGTCATCACGATGTGGCTGAGATAAAAAAAAAAAAACAACTTAAAGTTGTCAAGATCATTCCAACATATTTTTCAGATGAATCAACCTGCAACTTAATATTGAGCGTTAAGACAAAGAGCAGGAGTTGGTGTGTTGAAGTACTTATGGAAACTTTTGACTTTCACAGTTGTAATTGCAAGTGTGACACATATGAGTTGGTTGTAAGAGGCTGGAAAACTGAGCTATTAAGATTTTAAGAAAATGTTATTTAAATAACATTTAAAGGTGAATGGTAAGACATGTAAGTAAGTAAGTCATGTTGTCTCTGTGACTATGGTTATCATGAGTAAAACAAAAAGAGAGCACCGTCTCGTACAGTATTCAAAACGGAAACTGACATCTGAGGGCATCAAGGAGCATCTACTGTGCATATCTAGCCCAAATGTACACAAATATATATAGCTTTGGAATGAAGTGGCCAGAACAGAGTGTACCTCCAAAAAGCTTGTAATTTTTAAATCTGAAACAAAACTGTTAATTATTATTGTTCCTATTCTGTCTGAGAGACATCATATGATAGCTACTTCTCTTAAAGCAGTCTTCCAGAGAAAACCAAGAAAATCTGTGTTAACATAAAACACAAAAGCCAGGAAATATCCCGTCGTCATACCTGTCCTGTGACTGCTCCTCGTACATCCTCTCTCTTCCCTCTTTGAAGAGCCGGATAGCTCGTTTGGATTTCTTCATAAGGCTATCAATGTAGATTTTAAAGTAATCATTCTCACTAAGCTGTATGATCATCTGGTTCTCTTCATATTTGCCTAGTATGACCCGCAGGTGTTGGTAGGCATCAGGTAAAATATCCAGGATATATGGTGGACTGTTTTTCAGTTGGAGTCTGGGATTTTGGCAGAGCCGCACCTGTTGCAAAGGAATTAATCAATAAATGAAAAATCAATGTTTTCTCAATGCACATCAAATTTTCTCCTGCCACTCTACCTGAGCAGCTGTGGCAGCATGAGAGGAACAACAGGAACAATATTATGCATATACTAGTTTCATTATGTAACTCAGGTATGTATATGACGGATTTTGATAAGGACTTTTGTAAATAAATGTAGTTCTAAAGGTTCTATTGAGATGAAATTCTCACCATATGTCGGTAAACCCATCCAACCCACATATGCAAAGAAATCAAACCACAGATGTCTCTTAATTAAGTTGTGTGTAATGATGATAAACAACACAGGGAAAAAGTATTGAACACATGAAGAAAGGGAGGTGCAAAAATACATGGAAAGCCTGACACCAGCTAAACTCTATCAGTAATTAGAAAGCCATCCTGCCAATTAATGCAAATTGATATCAAGTGCTTCAGCTGTTTTCTGGACAAAATTTCTAGGTGTAGCTAAGTAAGGGAAGGTTTCCACTTAAGTGGTCTCCACTCATCTCTGCTTTTTGCAGAGGATGTGGTTCATTTGGTTTCATCATTTGGTGGCTTGTTTACAAGTGAGGGGAGAGGAGAATGGGAAAGCAATAGGTGGATTGGTACTGTGGCAGCAGTGTTGCCGTCATGGTCAAAAGGGAGCTGAGCGTGAAAATTGAGCTCTTGATTTAGTGGTCGATCTACATCCCTACCTTCACCAATGGTCACGAGCTCTGGGGGGTGACTGAAAAAACAAGATTGCGGACACAACCAGCAGAAATGAACTTTCTCTGAAGGGTGGCTGGACTCTCCCTTAGTGATAGGGTGAGGAGATAGACAATCCGGGAGAAGCTGAGAATCTAGGCCCTGTAGCAGACCCAGGACACGCTGGAGAGATTATATCTCTCAACTGCCTTAATGTTCCCCCCAGACAAGCTTCTCTGCTTAGGCTGCTGACCACATGGATAAGTGGAAGAAATTGGACAGATGGATAGATAGACTGATGGTTCAGTCCCAACTGATGCCCTATTAAAAGCTGTCTCATTACCAAGGTTTCACACAAGAAATATCTTGTGATGGGTAAACCACTGAGTGCTCTCAAGACCTATGGAACTTTATTGTTGCAAGAAACACAATGATGGCATTGTTTACAGAAGAATTTCTAAACTATTGAAGATTCCAGTGAGCACTGTTTGGGCTATAATTCAGAGGAGTGAAAACAACTATCAGAAGAGTTGTCCAAGAGCCAAGGACCATTTGTGAAGAGGTACAGAAAGGCTTGGAATCAGCAGGTACAAGTGTTTTAAAGAAGATATTAAGTAATAATCTCAAATGCCATGGCCTGTATGGATGCTCATGATCCAAGACTCCATTGCTGAAGAAAAAGCATGTTGAAGTGCGTTTAAAGTTTGCTGAACAACATTTAGACAAGTCTGTGAGGATACAGTCTGGTCAGATGGGAACAAAATTGAACTTCTTTGATAACATAATATATACCATGTTTGGATGTCAAAAGGCACTGCATATCACTTTAGAAGCACTGATGGCCAAGGTCATTTCTCAAGACTTACAACTTTATCCATGAGTTTCCAAGTTTTTTCTACAGTCCTCCGGTCAGCAACTGCTTGTTTGGGTGGCCCCACTGCATCCTGGATGGCATCAATGATGCCTAAAATTCGCCCCTTACTTCTATTTGGTCCACGTCCACCAGGATATCGACTACTGAGAGCAGTTGCCATTTCCTACAATCACACAGAATTTGTACTATCAAAACATTAAATGGCATGAAAACATTTGAAAAAAAAAAGTAAATTTCTAATAGAAAAAAAAATCAGCGAAAACAGTTACAGTTGTTATTTTTTCATTAATATGTTTTCAGACAGAGAGAATGATGAGAGAATATGCACAGCCTATATAAGATGTTTATTATACCGAGCTTCTTCTTAGTTCCCCCCCCACACACACACACACACTTCTCCTTGGTCCTGGACTTGTCAGTTAAACCCCTGCAATATAGGTTTTAGTGTCTTTCCTGATGAGTGCATGTCACCTGATTTGCATGTTAATTTTACACATCCAGAACTTTAACTGCAAAATTAAGCTGCACAAAATAAGCTGCTTATTATATTCCGTCCTCTTCCTTTGTGGTTTGATTAAGGATCAAGTTTTTACTTTGTGTGCAGTGATCTTGTCGTATGTTAACTTATTCGTTTTTCTGGTTTTCATGAACTACCTGTTATGAACGTAAGTTACCATATAACCACTGTTTCCGGGAGGCAGATTTTTCGTTTTAAGCGACTGTGACTGAGGTCACACAAGATTCTTACACTTATATAGACGGATGTTGGAGGGGAACAAAGTCCTAACTTACCAAATCACAGGGGAATGTCTGCTGGGATCCCTACTGAATTCGGTCCACATCCAACACAAAAACAAGAACTATCCCAGAGTCCAAAGCTGAAAAAAAATGGGCATGAAAAGTATCCAGCCTATATAGTTCTGTTATTTCACTATAAATCCTCAAAATTTATAATTGTCAAATAAGAGCAACTCCCTAGGAGTAGCCGGAGGAGCTGTATAAACCCGAGGCACAATACGTTTTGTACAACAAAATAGGTGTGAAGTTAAATGCTCTAAACATTATACTTCCAGTGGAACATTTCAAAATAAAGTGACGATTGATGAAATCATTTACATCTAGATTTTCAGCTCCGTGGTCAGCTTGTATTCGATTTTCTTTTAAATTAAAATCAACACCCAACAATCATGCTCTTTTAATAGACCAGTTGGACAAAAATGACGGCCAACAACAAGATGAATTTAAGGTGATTATGTCATCACTGTCTGTTGTAATCAAAGATAGGACTGTTAGAGATTATGTAAAAATAATTTTGTCGACTTCTTTCCTTTTATTTTGGTCAATATAAGAATTAGACACTGTAGCCCATATTATTAACACTCAAAATAATAGATCACAGGACTATATCTCTTGATTAATTTATGATTATCGTTTCAAGTGGCAATGGTTAATCAGGATGTAGTCTTATGAAAAACTAAAGTAGTGCATAGCATAGCACTCGACCTCCCAGGCCCATCTCAGAGCTATGAAGACTCTATTCCTTTATAAATATTGCAAAATTGAATTTGACATATCTTACATTCAACACAAGATATGTAAATTTCCCAGCACAAATGTGTTTTGTTTAACTTTTGCCTTTATTTTTTAAATTGTCTTTTTGTGTCTGTTGCTGGCTACATTCATCTTGTCTTTTTTGCGTCACACAAACGCAACTCATAGCGTAAAGTCTGTGCTTTTATTTTAGAGGTACAGTAGTCTAAGTTCCTGCATCGTTTTAGCCTTGTTCTGGAATCTTGCTACAACCACAACGTGACATGAGGGCCGCTCCCACTCCTTTCAGTCGGAACGAGCAGTGTTATACCGGAAGTGACAAGAGTGCTTGGGTGTGACAAATGTGCGCCCTCAAATAAACGTGTTATTGAAGTTGTGTAGTAGTGATTACAGCATTTACATATAACTCCGCTGTGATTTGTTAGATCTTAATGGCTGATGTTCTTCCTGATACAACCACTGAGAACGTTGTCTTTATTCTGATGATCGAACCACGGATCTTCCCAGCAAACAAGGAAACCATCTGCAGCCCCCCAGCTCCCCAACCCCCCACACACTCAGTTCCCCAACCGTTGCGTCGTATAAGGAAGTTCTCTGGAAGTTAGAGAATCGGTTGCTGGTGGTAAAAATGACAGGTCGGTAATCGTTTTGCGAGCATTAATCGGACCTTCAAATTTACCGTTAAGGCGGCGGACCTCACCGTTCGGATTAACGCTGTCCTCGGTGTCCTACGAGGATAGCGCTGCTATTCTTTCACCGCCACCGTCCTCGGGAGAGTTCCAGCTGGCGCTGCTTCCGGGAAGTTGTGTTAACCGGTGTTAACAACGTAAAAAGACCATTGCACGCTAATAAATTTTACCAATGTTTAATTAACAGTGTCATATATTGGCAGCAACTGGCAGGTCTGCCCGGGAGAAGCAAATCGCACCAACTCTAACTGCTATCTCTTTTCCCTTATTCATTGCCTATGGCAGTGCTTTTAATTATTAATACTACAAATAGCATCTGTCAGCAAGCATAACACAGGGAAAATCTTATGCAAAAATAAAATGTAATAAATGTGAGATTGATGATTACAACATAAATTTTATATAGTCTTGATTTTGACAAGTGCAATCTGTATACTGTCTTAAACTGGTAAGGGTAAGTCTTGCACATGAGGATGAGGTATGGATTCTGTCAACTACTTTTGGATCAGATCAGAGAGACTTTATTTATCCCCAAGGGGCAATTAAGAGACAACAGAGCATCATGACCTTAAAGATAAGGACAGGGCATAAACAGACAATAAAAATGAGATAAAAAAAAATACTTAGAATATACAGTATATACACAGTTTTAAAATTAGAGAGACAAAATAAGTGAATAAATAACTATAAGTGACTAAGAGTGAATAAAGTGTCAGCAGTATAAAAAAGAGTAAAGAGAAGTTTATGTTTATGGGTGTGAGAAATGGTCCTATCGGCTGGAGTTAAAAAGCGGAGCGGCAGTGTCCCAGTAATCTTCCCCAAACTTAGGACACAGTTCCTATTCCCAACTGGAAGTGATATTTTTGGTTGAGTAATTGCCCAATGCAATAATGAAAGTACATATTCTTAATATGAGAGTCTTACTGTGAGGTTTCAATTAAAATAAGTCCTTCCATGAATGCTTGGGGGGCTGATTTGGAAACTGGGAAAATAGAGGCTGCACAGTATCTTATTTGAGAATAGCGGAATAAATGAAATGAGGGCAAATCGTACAAATAAGACATATCACTAAAAGTGTTGTCTTTGAAAAAATGATTTAAAAAACATTTTATACCATTTCTTGCACATATATGGAGGGAAGATTCCAAAGGAGATGGGGGAGAGATGATTGTTACACATTGGGGCCAGAGCAAAGGCAGAGACAGAATTAAGGTGTGGCCGGATTTGATACCATATTTTTAGACAGGGAATTGCAACAGGGTTATCTGTATATTGTCACAGGGAAACAGGAAGGGATGAAAATAATAATGGTGAAAGTGAGGTAGAGAGACATGATTGAGCCTCAAGGTAACACCAAGTAGCATGAGGATCCTGTTACCTTGGATCCTACCCTGTTAAAGTGAGGCTGAAATGAACTAGTAACATGAACAGTGTCATGGTGGACTGAACGGACTGAAGTGCAGACTCGAGGAAAAAGTGCAAAAGGTTTATTACAGCAATAATAAAAAGTGATCCAAATGTAATATTGTATTTAACATGTGTTAAGTGAATCTGAAATTATTCGAGAGCTAAATTTTAAAGGATAAAATACATTTTCAAAGCAAATGAATTCATTTTCAAACTATAACATTCAATTTCGGTTTAGTGATGATCATTTTCAAACCAATAAATTGAATTTCAAATTAGGCTAATTCATATTCAGTTTTTAAAAGCATTTATTCAAGTTACAAGTCACATTCAATCTGAGCAATTTAAATTTGAATTTAACTTATTCAAATTCAGTTTCTGATGTCACAGATTTCTGCCCATATCCACCTCACTTCCAGTCAGTGAAGGAAAACCTCTGGAGATGAAAGGCTTGAACACATCTATCTCTACTGCTGGCACCTTGTAAGACAATGGCTTACAAGGTGCCAGCACTAACACTGTACTGGCCCTACAGCAGACAAGTTTCTTATGTTTTGGGGCATTAAGTGGAGAATGTCCATGACCTGCGAGCCATACCTTCAGCCCCACCTGATACCTGGGGGCGGGTGTCCTGCGGCAGTTAGCATACTTGTGCTGGCGTTTGACTGAACTGAGAAGCCTTTCCAAGGCCTGTGCCCAGATGTGTTGGCATAGTTGGAAGTGGTACTGAAATTAGGGAACCGCCAGATCTATATCTGCCTCTGGGAAAAGCGGTGGTTGATATCCTAGGGGTGCTTCGAAAGGCGAGGGACCAGTAGCAGAGGCAGTGAGAGAATTGTGAGCAAGCTCTACCTATTTGAGATATGATGACCAGGTTTCCGGGTTGTGAGAGGTGATACAGCGGACACCGGATTCCAGTTCCTAATTCAGTCATTCAGTTAGGCTGTTGTTTTGGGGTTGATAACCAGAACTGAGACTGACCGGGTCCTGAGTGCCGAGCTCAAGGACTTCCAGACTTGCAAAATGAACTGGGGACCACAATCTGAAATTATTTCAAAAGGGTAATTTGTCCAGAGCAATGACATGAGCTCATTTGGAAAACCTGTCAACTATGGTGAGTATTACAGTTCTGCCTGAGGAAGGCCATTAACAAAATCCAGTGCAATCTGCGACCAGGGTCTGTGTTAGAGCAATCCGGTGGGGTGTCGATTATGGTGTTTATACAGGCACAGTTTGGCAGGCAGCTGCATAGCTCCTCAGATCCTTTTTTAGGGACTCCCACCAAAAGTGATGCGTGAATAATGAAATGGTTTTACTCACGCCAGGGTGGCAGGAGAATCTGGCGGTGTGGATCCAGTTGAGTATGGTGGCGAGGGTGGATGTGGGAAAGTACCATAGGTATTTGCTGCAGTAAATACTGTGGAACTGTGGATGGGCTCAAATGTGAATTAATAAACAGCAGAGGATACTTATTTTTGACAGTGATTTCATTCAGCCTCCGGAAATTTATACAGGGACAGAGTGTGCCGTCTTTTTTTGAGCCAAAAGGTAAAATAAAATGTGAGTCTCCCAGGAGTTGCTTGACATGACCAGACAGACACGTTCGGTTGGATGGGTTATTATGGATGCATTATTACGCCAAACACTTGATTGTTCAGAGCGGTAACCGGGACAGGTGGGTTTAAAGGGATGAGTGATAGATGCAGTTGGTTCGCTAATTCCGTGTCTATGATGTTCTGTTCGCCCTCTGAATCTAGAAGGGCCTGTAGTGACCGAGTAACCTGGTTTAGGCTAAGTTTTACTGATAGCAATAACCAGGGTTTAGAAGAGGTCATGGATCTGCTATCCGTATCCCCAGATCCTTTTGACCCAAATCCTTGAAAGAGGAGTCCCATGAGGCTAATTGATCCCTTATCTGATCATTCAGAGCTTGGAGGAAAACTCTAACAGTTTCTTAGCTGTGCTGCCCTCAGAGATGAGGTGAGAAAAGGTCTTTCTCAATTCCCCATGGAACTCATCATACAGGCAGGAAGAAATTGGGTTGAAGGAAAAATATGACTATAACCCATTAACTGACATATATTGACCTCACCGTGGCTCAGGGGGTTGGGAAGCGTATCTGTAACCGGAAGGTCGCCGGTTTGATCCCCGGGCTCTCTGTCCTGGTCGTTGTGTCCTTGGGCAAGACACTTTACCCTACCGCCTACTGGTATTGGCCAGATGGCGTGATATGGCAGCCTCGCTTCTGTCAGTCTGCCCCAGGGCAGCTGTGGCTACAACCGTAGCTTTCCTCCACCAGTGAGTGAATGAATAGTGGCATTGTAAAGTGCTTTGGGTGCCTATAAAAGCGCTATATAAAATCCAATCCATTATTATTGATCATATTTAAGGTTGTAGGACTTCTTTGAGCTGTCTTGTAAGAATGGGGTCTAATAGACATATTGATAATTTGAAGATAATTATCAAAAGTTAATTCAGAAAGCTCAGATGGTTATGAATATTTTTGCCTATTGTCTATCTTCTTCAATCACTAATAGTAAGATGTTACAAGCTTTAAAAAAAAAAAAAAAAAAAAATATATATATATATATATATATATATATATATATATATATATATATATATATATAAAGCAACAGACTTTTTTACTGGTTAAATAAAGACCTTTTAAATTAGTGAGACACAATTTCGTCTCCAGCTCACAGGTTATCTGTGGTTTGTGAGTTATACCAGGCAGAAGAGCACCTCTGATTTCAGGCTTTAGCCAAAGAATTCAGAGCCATACACAGTGAAGATATAACACTAACAAGATAATCAATCTCTGTTGGAGTAGAATTGATGTAGTGTCAGAAGGGGCCGAAATGCCAGTACGTGGGGTGGACCCAAAAGCAGACTCAAGGGACAGACAAGTTTGTGAGAAAACAAAGCTTTATTTAACTTGGGGTTTGTGATGCTGAATATTTAGCTGAAGCAAGAGCCTCTGGCATGGATTCAACTGAAAGCAGAGAGAGAGGACAGTTAATACTGAGCGGAGAATGGTTGACAGAAGGTGAGTCATGGCAAAGGTGGAGGATCAATGGAGGAAATATATCTTTAAACTTAGTTACAACACTTTCAGAAAGACGTCTATATAAGTGACGGTTGGAGTCGAAAGGGACCATCATTCTGAAGGAGGAGTCCCGTTGTGCTTGGTTAGCCTGTATGACTTCAGAGGCAGCTGATGGCAGTCCCAAAGGAATGAAACTCTGACTCAAAGACTCAGTGGGATTTTTGCAAACCATCAGACGACTTAGCTCTACTGACACTGTAGAAAGCGGAAGTGGGACACTGCGGACACTTTGAGAAATGTTGCATGAAGGTTGAGGTTTTGAATTGTCTGAGTAGGGTATACAAGGGTAAAAGTCACAAATCACAATCATAAATATCACACAAAAATAACAATAATTACAGTCTGATCATAAAAGACAACAATTTTAAACAACTGCCCTTCTGGCTAATCATCTGAACAGTTTTGTCTGCATTGGCCTCTGCCCCTAGACTTAGTAGGCTGGGCCATCTGGACTGTTTTCTGTTTTCTGTTTTTTTTGTTTTGTTTTGTTTTTTTTTATTTTACGTTGGCTGTTTTTCTGGGACATCTCAAGTCAAGTTGGCTTTATTGTCACTTCAACCATATACAGTTTAACAGTACACAGTGAGGCGAAACAACGTTCCTCCAACATAATTTAACAGAAAAACTCTAAACTAGCTAACTAAGAGGCCTAGTTAGCTGGCTAGCAGAGACAAGACAGACTGACCTAACATAAATTACAACATAAATTAACAAAAAACTATCTAACTATCTAAGGATGACTTTTTTTTGTTATCAGACCAATTCAAATTCATCTGATTCAAGATTCAAGATTCAAGACTATTTATTTGTCATGTGCATAGTTTTACAACTATAACACACAGTGATTGATGTCCTGATTTAACACACGGATGGCCTGAGGATAGAAGCTCCTCTTGAGCCTCTCCGTTTTTGCTCAGATGGTGTGGAAACTTCTGCCTGATTGCAAAGGTTGGAACAGTTTATTGCTGGGATGAGACGGGTCCTTCAATATCTGGGCTGCTCTGGACCAGCTCTCCTGGTGTAAATGTCCTGTAGGGAGGAGAGAGCAGCCATGCAGAAGTGTTCTGCTGTACGGATCACTCTCTGAAGAGCTTTTTGCTCCTTAACATAGCTGTTCCCATACCAGGATGCAATGTCCTGTGTGAGGATGCTCTCCACAGCGCTTGTATAGAAAGGAGGAGATGTGGACACCAAGATACTTGAAGCATGGCACCCTCTCCACTGGAGCTCCGTTGATGACAATGGGCTTGTAGTCTCTGTCCTTACTCCTTCTGAAGTCCAACACCAGTTCCTTGGTCTTGCCAACATTCAGCTGGAGGTGGTTATCCTGGCACCACGATGCCAGATTCTTCACTTCAGCCATGTAGGCCGCTTCATCGTTGTTGGAGATGGCACCCAACACCACTGTGTCGTCAGCAAACTTCACAATGGTATTGTAGCCATGGGTAGCCACACAGTCTGAAGTATAGAGGGAGTAGAGTAGAGGCGAGAGTGGTGCTTTATGGTGATGCTGACGGAAACGCACCTACCCACCCTCACCACCTGAGTTCTGCCAGTGAGGAAGTCCAACACCCATACACACAGACAGCTGTTGAGTCCCTCAGCTTTGTGAACAGTCTACTGGGCACTATTGTGTTGAACGCTGAACTGGTGGTGTGCAGAACATGGGCGATGATGTACTCAGTGGATCTGTGGTGTTTGGGATGGAGGATGAGATGATGTTCTTCAGTAGCCCCTCAAACACCTTCATTACCACTGAAGTCAGTGCAACTGGCGGTAGTCGTTCAGGCATGAGGGCTTGTTGTTCTTGGGCACAGGGAGGATGGTGGATGTCTAGAAGTATGTGGGGACCACAGACTTTGCCAAGGACTCGTTGAAGATGGAAGTGAACACACCTGCTAGTTTGTCAGTACAGCAACGCAGCAGACGGCCGGTGATGCCGTCTGGCCCCACCACTTTCCTTGTGCTCACTGTTGGGTCTCTCTAGCACAGGCCCACCGCTGGAACGAGACAATTTAACTACACAGCAAAAGCACTGAACACCAAGTAGGCAAAGTTCTTCGTGTTACTCATGCATGAGGGAGACCTGCCTGGAGCCAAGTGTTGTTCCACCCACTTGACCTCCGTCAGACTCTCAGCCAGGTTCCCCATAGCACTCCTTTTATTGAGCTCACATGAATATACATAGGCTCATTAACATATGACGTCTACATACACACAAAGAGTACCTAGCCTGTGCGTTGTGTAAGTATGTGTGTGTGCGTGTGTGTGTGTGGGGTCAAGATGTGACCCTGTGAAGACTCCCCAAAGCTAGTGCCAGGAGTCTAGCGGTCCATCTAAACAAAAGGCACTTAGCCTAAAACTGACATAGCTACGTTTATCCTACCATAAAACAATAAGACAAGGTACGACCTCTTCCTATGCTCCCAGGTTGTACACTGAAAAAAATATGTTGTTGGATTTACTTAATTCAATGGTGGACATTTGTTGCACACAGATGTTTTGCTTTGGCAGCAACTTAAACAATTGAGTTAAATTAACACAATTTATTCATGTTCAATAAACCTGTGCAATTTGTGTTGATAAAATGTGACTTAAACATGTTTTGATGAAGTAATTTGAGCTCTTGGAATATTTTAATCCTTCACAATTTTTTCACTTTATCCCAACACCATTCAATAACTTTTACCCAATACTACTTGGTCACTTAAATACTACATGTTATCTTCAAATTACATTTTGCTATTATATTCTAGTATCAAATACACAATTTTCAAATGGAGGCCTTATAACAGATTGTATTGTTCTCTTCCAAGATGGTTGCTGGCATCCACCAGTAACCTTTAAAAACAAAATGTCTAATTTCACTGCATTGACAGAAGGTAAAGAATTAAACTGACATTACTCCTCCACTGAATCTACATAAATCAACAGTTAAATAATGTCAGTTCTTCCGTGTTCTCTGGAATCAATCACAGCAAAGAAATTAGACTGTTTCTTTTGAAAAATGTTACAGGACAATACAAAACATTCTATTTAAGGCCTCTGACGTCAAGATTCAGTTAAACAACAATTATAACTAAACAATTTGAGGAAATGTTAGTTTCCATTAACATTAAATTAGGTTACTGAATTGGCAAACACCTTCCTATTAACATTACCCATTTTACCCCAATAACTAAAGAAATTAGCACTTGCAGGTCAAAACCTTTATTCAAGAGACGCAAAAATAACATTGATACAGTGACTGTCAAAAATTACAGCACTGATCATACTGTGACATCTTGGTTCAAAACAGCACACTTAGAAATATTCAACGTTCTTTACTTCAACTGAATGAAACTGAAAATACCATTTCACACGACCCATATGGGATATTTAGACTGTATAACTGTTCACGCTACATCTCTTCACTAGTAAAAGAAAGAAAAAATACAAACAGAAATTGAAAAATGCTGCCAAACAGACAAACAGAGAACTTGTACAGAGCAAAAGGAAAAACAAACAACAACAACAAAAACGGCTTGTCCTCATGGCAGTTGCAGAGTATATAAAAATGAACCCTGCGATCTGCTCCTGGAATTGAGCTTCAAAAATGCAGCAGAACAAGTGTGAGATTTAAATGTCCTCTCACCTAGAGCTGATCAGCTTGCATGCATAACAGTGAGCTTTCCTTGCAGGAGCAGTTTTGTCTTAGTTGTGAGCTTTTCTTGAGAGCTGAGTTGCATCCAACTCCATTACCACCCAATGAATCACCTCAAAAGTGTAGCAGAGTTGTGATGGGTAACTCATATTGAAGGAATAAAAAAGGTCCAAACAGCATGGCTACTGCAAAGGTCACGTTATCCAGATCTTGAAGAACTACTATACCCTCGATGATGATGCCAACATCAGAAAAGTCATTGCCTGGCGCATCTCTGGAGACAGATGTTCATTGTGGTTTTCTCAATCTGTGCAGTGGCCTCAGTCAAGTCCTGGTTAAACACAAAACATTTTTTTAAGATTCCCTTTTAAACTCATCTCTTTTGAATCTACCAGTTCTAATGTTAGAGTAATTTAAACCAATGCAAGCAACATAGTAAATAGCTATAGCCAAAGAGTGGCCTGCCATGCTGCCATTCATGGTCTAACAGAGTTTCTAAGAGAGAGTGAAAAACATAATAATTTCAAATGCTTTACATTAGTTTTTGTTAGAAAGACACCAGCCCATCAGAAATCCAGGTTATGTCTCTCAGAAGATGTTAGAATTTAGACTTTCAGCCCCACAATTTGGTTAGCTGTTGGTCAGTTGGTCTTTTTTTTTTTTTTTCAAACAAAAGCTAATGTAAATATTGGTGGGATTTTTCTTTGTTCACTAGAATGACAAATTTAAAGTTTTTTCACACTGATGTGACCCCTAATACAGGGGTAGGGGTGGGGCCTCAAGGGCCGGCGGCCGAGTTCACTACTAGGCCTCATGTGAACTTCAAATTATTAAAGAGGACTACTGGTCCTAACCAGTCCAATGAGGATCAAGTGGATAACTAAATGCATTTTTAAATGTTGCAAAGCCACAATCTACTCATAAAACACTCACCATGAACTCCTGCACCAAGATGTTGCAATTGTCTTTCACACAGATGCGGAGCACTTTGATGAGACTCCCTTTGAGCATTAATGTCATCCTAAAGTATTATAACAAAGAAAACAGAGATTTGTGAACTTTTCAGTAGCACAGAAGAAAATGATCCCAGACAAAAACTTGACTTTTTAAACCAGTCAACATGCAACACCAGCATCTACAAAGCAATAGCAAAAGTTCCTGTTTGACATCAACTTTATGGATATATAGTTTCCAGAACATTTATTTTTTAAAAAAGATAATTTTTTCTCAGTGGGCCAGTAAATGCATGACAAAAAAGAATGGCATCCTTTCAGTGGAATCAGTACTCACAGGTAATAGTTGACTGTTTCAATGGATGCAGCATAAAAATCTTTTACTGACCTAATGCAATACATATACACTTTGTAGTTAAAGAATTTTAAAGTTCTTACTGTCATCATGGCAGCTACATCCTTTAGCTTTGTGCCCTGTTCCCCCGATCACTTTGCAAACACTTTCAGCAGACTGTCAGAGAGAAACTCAGCTCCGTCAGAAACCTTGACTGTAAAGGCATGGTTGGGATGCACTGGAATGCTGCATTTTATCTGAAATGACATAAAATTATTTTGAAATAACAGCAGGCACTGTGCTTGGTTAATCAGTAATGTTTTGTTGAATAAAAACTGTGTTTCCAGATCTTATGGGATTAAAAAAATCCAAAGATGTTTGTTTCTGATTTGCAACCCAAGAACCCACAAGTTAAAACCTCATTTTAGTTCAAGTGTGCATTAATGTGAGTCCAGTAATCACCTTTCTGACAATACATACAGGTATAAGTTAAACCTATGGCAGATTTTGGATTTCTCAGTTGTATTAATAGGGTGGTCTATTTGTGTATGCATGCACCTAATAATTATACAAAACCTATTATAATTAAGTTACAGAAACCTTAAGCGAAAATAGAATATACTTTCTTACCATAACACCTTGAACCCACAATCCATCAGCTGACTCCTGGTGAAATGCAGAATAGATGTGGTCTCTCAATGTGCAGCAAAAAAAACAAAAAGAAAAGGACAGCAGGTGAGGGCAGGAGGGGTAGGGATGTAAGCTAGCATAATGCCGCTAATGATATTAGCTAAAGCTGTTCAATGTCCAAAATCTCACTAACACCACGGTGCAGTAAATACACAATGTAACTGAAGAGTCAGTTGGCAAATCTATTCACACAGAAAACCAAATTATGTTATGAGTGCCTCATAATTAGGTTTAATGTGATATTACGGCTCTTGTGCCAAAGACAAATTCAAATGAAAAAGCGCCAATTCTTTGACAACAGATAAAACAGCAAATAAGCTAATGGCTCTTTTTTAGCATGTTACATGGCGACACTCTAGACGTTTAACTACATTTGGCTGAAATATGGTAAATATTAATTAAAAAAATCAAGACATACCAAAAACGTAGAGTTGGCTGCTCGACTTGACTGAGATGGATGCCTTTTTTGAACCACGATCCAAAGCCCGCGAGATGAAATCACGCGTGGTTTCACGAGATTTAACGTTGCTATCTTATTGACTTACTTCACCTGAACATGATATGAACAATTTAATACACCCTTTCTGCATATCATGTAGTTTTTACACTATATAGTTACATTTATCTTTAAAACATGAGGTAATTGTGTTAAATACATGCAAGATGCTTACATAAATCCAAGAGATGGCCAGTCCCTTTTTTTCAGTGTAGGTGTGAATGCCAGAACACGCTGGAATGCACACCAAGCCTTTGCAGACTATTAAGGATCACACATCCTATCACTACACAATCGATTATACACCTCTAAGCATATATGGTTAAATATTTCTAAGCATAAATGACAATAAACAATACAAATCTAACACTCACTCTCCTCAGTGCCACTCGGACGTCATGCTTCGCGATGCTGATCACCGGTCCCTCACTGATGACGTCACCGTCCTCAGTTGTCAGGCAGTAGTTAGCATTAGCTGCCTGGCTAACCTCGAAATGGGCGTAGAACGTGTTCAGCTCATTGGTGAATGCAGAAACGTTGATTGGCGCTGTGTCCCTGGCTTTATAATAGGGCTGGGTATCGTCACTGATTTCTAGAATCGATTTGATTCCGATTCACAAGGTCCTGAATCAATTTGATCCACGATTTGATTCGATTCGATTCAATTCAATTCAATTTGAATCTGGGAAATTTTACCTCAGTCAGAAATATTAAAATTCTGATCAGTATATTAACATATTTTTGTATCTATAAAAAGGAAGCTGACACTTTCCAGACTTTATCAAAGGTGTAAGCATCACAGCAGATGCCTTTGTGTCAAAGTAGCTGAAGATAAAACACAGAAAAACATGAAGGTGATTTTCCTGGCCTGGGATTTTATAAAAATATTCTGCAGTACATCAAAAACGAAAGAAAACCATTAATCAACATGTGAACATTACCTCTGAAGTTACAGCGGTTTTATTAGAGACATGGCTAAGCGTTTTGCATTTTGTATAATTTTAAAAAGTTTAAATTTGTTCAGAAGTCTATTGAACGGCAGAAACTAGGTTTTCTTTTCGGAAGTAAGTAAAAGGAAAAAAAACATCGGCTGACAGCGCTGTAAGAACGGTAGTCTTGTGCGTAACAAGCAAGCGAATAATACAGAAAACAGATTTCGGGGATAGACGGGAAACTGTTCTTGAAGTACACTGAGAAAGAGAGAGAGCTGTGCATGAAGTGTGTGGTGGAAGCAAAACAACAAAAGTAAGAGGGAGTCCATGACGATGACAATGTTTATGTGAAGCTTAGTTTGGATCTTCTTTTGCTGCTGGTTCGGTCAATATTGTTTGGAGAGAGATAAAACTAACAGCTTTAGAATCAGCGCAAAAAGGACGTAAACACAAAGCGCAGGCCCGCTGAAACATCAGAATCAGTGAGCTGTCGGCTTTCAGCCCCGACCGTGTCCGTGCCGTGAGAAAGGCGACATCTCACTGATTCTGATCTGCGGGTCCACGCTTTGTGTTTACGTCTTTGTGCAGAAGTCTGTACTTGCTCTCATTTACTGTTTTAAATGTCTGGTGGTTGTCAAAATTTTGTGACATTTCACCTGAGATTCTGGAATTTTGGGCAAAATACATTTATATTAAAAAAATCGATTCAGGATTTTAATGAATCGATATCACGCTATCCAAGCCAGAATTGATTTTAATCGATGAATCGATTATTAAAATCCACCCCTACTTTATAGTCCGTGATTGTGCGTAGTCCGTGCCACATGCTCCGCGTGTCGCCCTGGTGGAAGCGAGACTCCACGCGCTCCTGATACCAGCGTTTGGCATCCCTCACCACGTGCCGCACGCCGTATGAAGCAGTTTTGTAGGCGCTCATATTGCCAGACGCGAGACCTGCGTTGTAGGTGGCGGTCCTGGCGTTCACTGCAGTGCGGATCGATCTGTCTGTTTCTGGTTCGGGAATGTCACGGCTCTTGCAGTGCGGATGATCTCCTCCATTAGCATGCTAATGAAGCTTACTGCTACTTCCATAAACCCATTGATGTCAAGTGCACATGCCCTGAACATGTCCCAGTCTACGTCATTGAGCGCGTCCTGTAGTGTTTGGCAGACCAGCGTTTCAGCTCCCTTGTGGTTACTTCATCTCTCTGGTATGTGTTGTTTACACTGAGGAATTAGGAAGATGGCATTATGGTCAGACTTCCCAAAAGCTGGGTGTGAAATAGCTTTGTAGCCCTGCTTGTATGGCGTGTGGCAATGGTCCAAGATTCTGTCTCCCCTTGTCGGACATGTGACATGTTGGTAAAAGTTCGGCATGACTTGTCAGAAAGTCTCCTGCCACAATGAGGGGTGAACACAGATCCTTGTTTTGAAATGCACTCAGCACATAATGTAGTTTAGACAAAGCCATACCTGTGTCTGCTTGGGGTGGGTTGTAGACCAACTCACGGGACAGGTAAAAAGGGCGACACTTAATGCTCAGGTATTCCAGATGTGGAGAGCAGCCGCTGGAGAGCGTAGATATGCTCCTGGTGTCACACCACTTTCTCTTTACCATAAGACACAATCCTCCACCTTTGGTTTTGTTTGACTCTGCCGTTCTGTTCAGATCAATCAGATGCAGTTACAGCACGGTCCAGCATGGCGGGGGTCAGCCATGTCTCAGTGAAGCACAGAATGTTGCAGTCCCTCATGTCTCTTTGAAAGGTGACTCTTGCCCTCAGATTATCTAGTTTGTTCTCCAGTGATTGAACATTACTAGCAGGATATTGGTCAGAGGTGCACAGTCGCCTGCTGCCTCAGTCTGTTCCGAACGCCAGCGCGTTTCCTCCCGGCGCTTCTTTGTTCTTCGCCTCGGGTGAGCGTCCTGTCCACGCCACGTAGTATCTCAGTCAGCCAGGACCAGTCGGGTTTAAAACTGCTCAAGATTACATGTGCAAATTGTTATCGATGTTGAGAAGTGATCTGCTGTCGTAAACTATAAATCTAGAAGATTTTGCAATGTATAACAAAGCAATAAATAAGTTAACAACTAAAAAGGTGCATAGTCTGTGCACAGTTGTCCGGAAGGCATTTGGATGTGGCTGTGCCATCTGAGAAGCCATCTCTTAAGGGGGATAAATAAAGCTGCAGTTTACATTTTGTTTCCAAAATTCTGCAGTGCTAAGTCCTGTTGCTCTTAAATTTCTTTTCACCTGTTTATCAGGAGTGGGGCCAGTGGAGGTTTGCCCAGTGCCCAGTGCCCAAAGTAATGTCAGTACATCCAAGCTTTTAATGCTACATGGTTGTACTCTCTCCCGCACTCCATATTATCCATTGTTGATCCACACATGTCTGTTGCTGCCACGGACGTCACACGCTTGTACGTCATTGTCATGTGACACTGTCACAAACAAAATCACAGTTTAGTAACGCAGTAAAGCAGTAACACAGCGTGCTCACGGGAAAGTAACAGTAATCGAATTACTTTTTTGCAATAGTAATCTCTTATTTTACTTGTTACTTAAGAAAAAGTAATTGGATTACTGCCCATCTCTGCCTGCAAGACAAAACAGAGAAACATAGAACATACAATTTTGCTATGATGTGTGTGTCCACTCAAGACCAGCACCCACCATCCCCAATACAAATGGTTGTAGTAGTACCCGAGCAGATGGGCCCCTAGACTTGAGCCCCAACACCAGTAATCCACTAAATCTCTAATGAATAAAAAAATGACAAGACAAAGTAGTCTGTGTCTGAGATAAACTAATGCACAACCCACCTAAACTATCTCAAACGTCACCAACACTGCCGAGAAAGAGACTGAGGCCCAGACTCCTGACAAGAAACATCTGTAATATATTTTGTGACGAACCAATAAGTTGCTACGTATTTTATTTTCAACTTTCATAAATTTATAATCTCACTCTTTCTCTGTTTTTCCCTCTGTGCACTGAGCAGAGGAGGAGGATGAGGCAGTGCCTGCAAGACCATTAAAAGTATGGCAGCTTTTCCTTATCTTGTCTACAGTTGTAACCTTTCAGCCGTTCAAGTTGTTCTGAATAGTTCATATTTCTGACATATGCAATTAAAACTGAAATATTTTCACATGGCTTTTTTTTCTGTAAAATCGGAGACACTTAAAATACAGCCCAATCCCCAAAAGTGAGGACACTGTATAAAATGTGTAAGTCATTTAAACCACTCTATGACTGTCTTAGAAACAGTGAAGTCATATTAAGTTATATTTATAAAATATTTTAAGAATAATGCAATTGCAAAGAATTTGTGGTTTTGATATACCACTTTGTAAATACCAACATGGTCTCCTCTGAACCTGTAGAACTGTGGTTTTCCTGTATTGTCAGATACAAGTATATGGTGTATGTAAATGTTGTTAAATACCGTATTCCCTTTTAATGCGGGTTTCAAGTCAAGGTTTTATTAGTTTGAACAAATTCTGTACATAATCACACTGCACACTACTTTTCACAAGCGATTCCTACTAAAAAAGCTAGCAGATGTTATTTGTATCTTTAAAATGTTGGAATACGGAAGCATAGTAAGCACACAAGTCTGTGTGTTTTGCATACATGGAGAATGGCTCTATGCAGCCAAGTATGGACCCCACCCTTATCAGCTGAGACCAGACTCAGGGAGCATGACGTTTTTGCAGCCAAACATTACCTATTATCCAATTAGACACACTTATTGGATGCCATGTTTATCTGATAATCAAAGTGGTGGTGTGGACAGAGAAGATATACAATGTTTAGGTCAGATTAGTCCTCACTTGCTACACTACCTCAGAACTGCCGTCAAAGTGAACCAGCACAGGACTCTCAGATGACCTGCTACACAGCTTTGTTTTTAAATTTACAAGGCAAAAGAACATGGAGGTAGGATGAATTATAGTTTTTCTACTCATCCAAGGTTTGAAGTGGGGACTGGGGGCAGGGAACTGACATAGGATAGATAGAAGGCATAAAAACAATACTTTTGATTTGGTTCAATACATTGACTCAGTTTTACTAATATGTTGTAATTTTATTAGTTTTACATTCAGGATGTATTTATATTTATTATTATTATATATTATTTATATACATATACTTAAAATATTTATAAGCTTTCACAGAGAGAAAGTAATACCTAATACAGTTATTTATCCAATAGTAGACTCACACTTGTTTGATAAACTCTGTATAGTAGCCAACACATTAATGTGTTGCAAAAAGATTCCTAGAAATGTTTAGAGCACAGGTCATCACTGGAATATCTATCTATATATTCCAGTTTTTTTTTTTTTTTAATGAACAGTATAACAGAGTCAACCTGTTATAAAAAAGGCCAGTCTTCAGCAAATAAATATGTTTTAAGAAACGTTTTAAACTTAGAAAGAAAAGAGGCCTGCTTAACGTGGAAGGGCAGATCATTCCAAAACTTTGGAGCAGTTACAGCAAAAGCACAGTTACCTCTAAATTTACGCTTAGTTTTTTTTCACCTCAGACTTGTGAGTCTGTGTCATAATGGTAAAATTTGGTCTGGAGATATCTACTACAAATGCAGTTTTGAATACATTGCCAGGTGTGTTTCTCAGTCAGTTAGCAGAATTTGAACTTGAACTTAAACATATGTTAATCCAACTAATGAGTTATATGTTGAAAACAAAGTTATGCTTGGTTAATTAATAGTTTTTAATGTTATTTTCACTTGTTAAATGAAAATGATAATCCCCCCCCCCCCCCCCCATGTAAAATCTTTAGTCATCAGGGTAATTCAATGCAAATTGGCTATGTTTACATTTAAAGTCTGAACATATCCAGTTACCTCTTGTTAAACCAAGATAATCTCATTGTAATTCTATTCCAAACAACTATATAACATGTTTGCAGCTTATGCATTTGTGTTATTATTATTATTATTGAGAAAAAATATAACAACAACAACAACAACAATAATAACAACAATAACAACAATAACAATAACAACAATAACAACAATAACAATAATAACAACAATAACAATAACAATAATAACAACAACAATACATTTTATTTATAAGCACCTTTAAAGACCCTCAAGGTCACCTTACATACAAGATATTTATAAAAAAAAAAAAGTACAAGTATAAACAAGGTAAAAATGCAATTACAAAACTCAACTTTTCTTAAACACCTCTAATGCAAAAAACAAAAATACAAGCTATCTTCATTTCAAAATCTACTTGAATATGATTTTAAAAAGCATTAAACAACAATCATACAGAGTAACACATGCAGTGAAATGTTTGTGTCCAAGCTTTGGACAGGCTGCAGACGTAGCCGCGCTATGGTCTTGCAAGGAAACAGTCACATTCTTTAGAACACCGAGTTATATTGGCTCTTCTTAAAACATTTTTTCTACATTTGCTATAGAACAGACCTCAGATAACCCAACTACATTATTACATTGTTGCCAAAAAAATACTGTAAATGTGATATAAACAATTATGTCATTTATCCATCTTCTCTGTGGCTGGGTCGTGGGGGCAGCAGTCTAAGCAGAGAACCCCAGGCCTCCAGGGCCTCCGCCCTGTGGGACACACAAACCACCCGAACTGGCTTCTTTCAATGTGCAGGATTAGCAGCCACCCTTCAGAAAAAGCTAATGTCATGCTTGTATCTGTGATCTTGTTCTTTCAATCACTACCCAAAGCTTATGACCATAGGTGAGGGTAGGGATGTAGAGCAAACAGTAAATTGAGATCTTCGCTTTTATATTTAGCTCTCTGTTCACCATGATGGACTGGTACAGAATCCACATGACTGCAGTTGTGGCCCCAATCCATCTGTCAATTTCTGGTTATCCCTCTTTTACTTGTTATCTTCCAACACAGTATGAGTTTAGAATGTCTTGTCATTTGTTAGTTATGGTTTGGCCACTTTGTTTATTCATTTATTTTTACCAACAGAACAAAGACAGCAGGATGACAACAGAATGGAACTCAACAATGGAAAACAGAAAGCAATCAGATAGCAAACAAACAAGAACTGACATGAAAACCCAAAAAGAAACTTTAAAAAGACAAAGGCAACTGATATGTCAAGCAATGGAGGAGATCGAACAACTCTGGAGACAGACAGAAAGAAAGACAAATGAAATTGACTTCTTAAAGACAAAGACAGAGGGGCAACAGGAAGACATTGAGAGACTGACATCTGAAAAAAATAAACATCACCTACTATTAAAGCAATTTAACTTCCAAATAAAAAATATAACTGAGAAACTCAAACAAAGCAAAAATTCAGTTGCTAAGGAAAAAACAAACTTTCTGAAAACGTGGACTAAAATATATCAAGAAAAGGATACTCTGGACAGAAGACGTCAATACTTCATCAACGAGCGACACAAGCTAGACACTATAAAAGCTAGTAAGACAGAATCACCAATAAGGGAGGAACCCAAAGAGCCCCTTAATGAGCAGGTAAAGCGGGAACTGGATATACTGGAGAATGCAACTGAGAAAAACAGGGAAATAATGCTTGAAGTAAAGAAAGTTAAAGAAAAAATGGAGAAAACTAAAGCAAACATACAGCAAGCATTAAAAAGAAATAAAAAGGACATTTCAAAAAACAGTGAACAAATTAACCACATTAAACATATTATGTATGTAAAAATCAACATGGTCAAGCACAGATGGGCAAGCATTATAAAACAGGCTGAAATGAAGAAAATTCACATGTATAAAGAAGGACAGAGAGAAAGAAACGATGGAAAAGCCACATTTGACACAGTGAAGAGAAAACTGTGTAGAATCCAGGAAGAGATGGAGAAACTTTGGGATGTGCTGGAAGACAGTGAACAACAACTGGAAGTGACTCAAAGTGCAAAGCAGCAGCTAATGGCAGAGAACAATCACATGAACATCAAGATGAATATTGATTATCAAAAGCAACAAGATTCAGATCTAAGCTTTAAAGTAACACACATCCAGCCTGAAAGAGATGATTTAAAGAGAGTTGAAATGAAACTAAAGACAGGAAAGGAAAATGTAGAAAAAGACAAACCAAATACTTACATGCAGAATTTGATCTCTGAGGAAGAAGAAAACAATGAAGTGCTTTGTAACAAGGGTGAAGAAACAAAGCAGAGCATGAGGGACTTTACAGAAGTAAAGGCTCAAACGAAATGGACAAATTTTCGAGAAAAGCAAAAAAGAAGGGAGCTTGAGCGTTTGCTGGAGAAGATAAGGAAAGAGAGGGATGAGTTAGAAATCATGAAGACAAAAATACAGCGACAAAAGGAAAGGGTTGAACAAAAACTGGAAAATACTGTCACTGAGATAAAAGGTAAAATAGAAAAAACTGGTGCAGAAATGAACAACACTTGGGAGAAAATGCAGAGAACCCAAAGGGAGATTAGTAAGAACCAGGAAGAAACCAAGAACTATATGGTAAGTATTTATTCTTTCCTTTTAGGTATTTCTTGTCAGGATCCCCTGATTTTTATTGAACCTGCTTTTAGTTGATAGACATTCAGTATTTGATAACGATTCCTTTATTTACCGACTGGAATTGTTGGAAGAAATACTCCATTAACTACTCCAATAAAACTGTAAAAAAGTAGTAAGATGCCTGATATAACAGTTTGGGTTTAACTGAGCTTGAAATTGTAATTTGCGTATACATAATTTTTTAATATTCTGACAATTGAAAGGGTATGGTTACTGATATCCACATACTGTAGTTGCTGTTGTCAATAAGTTGTGGAAATTATTCTAGCCATCCTAAAGATGATAAGAACTATCCCCAGGCTATGCAAAGTTAACATTTCTGACTTTTTCTCCAATGTTTCCCACTTGGTTCAAGCATGGAATGTTAATTACATAAGTAATTTTACTGTATAAACCTAACAAACTGAAATGCAAAAGAATGTGTAAAAATAATCAGTTATGCATTGGGAACGGTGGATTTTGGAGTCAGTGGCGAAAATACCGCCTACCACCAGATGTGTTTTTTTGTTTTGGGGTGGGGGGTGCCCTTTAAACATGGAAAAGATAGACATACACCAGTGGCAGGCAATAGAGAAAGAAAGGTGAAGAATGATTGAGTGCACTTAAGTCTGCTATAGTAAAGTAAATTATGTCATCAGACGGTGGGCACAAATGTCCATGCAGACATCAGTGTGCCTGTGTGTAATCAAAGCTAAGTCTGCTACCAGAATGGCATCACACTGTGCTGATAAGATGCTGATAATGTTATATTTAATTTAATGAAAAAAAAGAACAGTAAACATTTACAGTTAAGCATGAATAACTTCTGCTCATAGTAGTAAACTCATTCCATGTCATCTTGATCCTTATCCATGTAAGGCTACGTCCACACTTACATGGGTATTTTTGAAAACTGAGATTTTCCATTTTTAAAAAAAAATCCCATCCACACGTAAAAGCCAAAAACAAAGGAAAACGCTGCTAGGAACATGCCAAAGCAGCAGGTGGCGCTATATTCCTATCCGTGTAGAAATGTTGGCCAATCAGAAGTCAGCCTGGGTGGGAAAGAGTAAACAAAGATGGCGAATAGAAGCAGAACTGAGTCCTATGTGTGGAGGGACAGCAAATGTGTAAGCATTTAAACACTGCAGAGTAAAATTAACAGTAATGGTATTTTGTGTAAGTCCACCATTGTAGAAACTCATTTCATCGAAACAATAACGTGGCGCACAGTATGACGTCAAAAAATGCGCACACCTTTGATGCTGCGTTTTCTCCTTTTTTCTCGTCCACGTAAACGCAAAAACTGAGGTTTCAAAAATATCCACCCTGGCTGGAGTTTTTAAAAATCTCTGTTTTCAGTGACCGAAAACACCGTTTGCGTGTGGACGAAAGGTGCAAATGCATAGAAAAATCTGTGTTTTCAAAAATACCCGGGTACCTGTGGACGTAGCCTAAGTGAGATAGAAGATTTCTACATTTATTGCAACTGCCAGGCTCAGGAGCATAGCAGTCTGTGTAAGATCTAGGGTTGGGTGATTGGACGAATATATCAACTATAGGCTGAGCCCACTGGCGATTTATTTATTTGCCCATGAGTAAGTTTGCTAATAATGATGGAGCAAATAGAATCAGTCAAAAAAAAAAAAATATTAAGAGTACTGGTTTAAAAGCACCCTCTGTCATCTGTGAGCAAATGCACCCTCCTGAGAGTGTGCCCAAATGCTTGTTGATGGAGCTGCAGAAGCTGGTGATAGCCTTGTGTGGTGGCGCAAATGAGGGATAACCAGGGAAGGTGACAACGCCACCTGAGAGGAGAGTTACACCCCAGGAAAGATTTTTTTATAGCCAGTGTAGATGTTACACTATCTACCTAAGCCCACAGGCTAGTTATTAACAGCAGAGGTGAGGCAGATCAGTTTTACAAATCAAAATTTATTAAGAAAAACTACTAAAAAGCATAGAACTGAAATCAGAGTTCTTAGGGTAGCAGGGCCAAGACTGCAAGACTGTTAATTAAAACAATTAACAAACAATGATTAAAACCACAAGGCTCGCTGCCACCCTAGTAAAATAACTCGATAAAGTAACTAAACAAAATAGTTGAGACCGGCCACTTGAGGCAACCTACAGAGAGGAGTGCCCAAGGGTACCACCAATTACTCACCAATGTAGTTCCACAGCAAACCTCACCGTCACTCACACTGAAATCTAAATGGTGCGGTCTACCTATGCCTGGTGTGTACACTCTCATGCATCGAGGAGGGGATTCCACCTCATGTGCCTAGCCCCTCAACAAGCGGCCGCACCTCCACTAAAGCAATAAAACAAAGCGTAAAACATTAAACAAATTAGTAAAAGAGATAAATAAAACAAACCCACCCTAAGTTACAGTTCTTTATAAAAGCAAGATTACAATATATAAAACAATTCCAAGTAAAAGATCATAAAGAGTCAGTCGAGGCCAGTCCATAAACATTTGTAAGGCCACAACAAGACAGAACAAAACTGAACAAGAAAGAACGACACAAAACAAGATAGCACAAAACAGCAGCAGTATGGCACAATCCTGTAACAAAAGAGGGAAACAGTCGTCAAGGTCCACCCTACTATATGCCACATCTAAAGGGTAGTGATGGCCCGCTTGAAGCTGAAGCTCTGGTGCGTGTGTCAAAAAAATCAACACACTGCTTCAGAAGCACTGTGTCGAAGCTTGATTCGTTTGGCCAGAGTCACGTGATCGGTAACGTCCGAAGCTTCATTTAGAGCCTAACTGCTTCGGTATCTGATTCAATGGTTTATAAGGAAGCGAATCATTCACGGGATTTGTGGAGTGTTTTGATGGTGACAGCGAACCACTGATCATTCCACTGAGAGATTTGGAGCCAGCGAGGAATTGAGGAGGTTCTGTTGTGTGGGAGAATTTTGAGTTGATTTTTTGTCAATCCGGTGGGTTTTCCAGCTTTGTGTTCTGGCCGTTTGCTTTTGTTTTGTGCGTGTTTATTATATCTGAAAACGGGAAAAAGGTAAAATGTCAAAAATCTGCTTCCATAATATAAATATCATTAAATAACTTTAGAAAAACTTCCACTTGACTCTTTACATGTAATGTTGTAAAAATATATATTTTATTGTTTAATTAATCTGAAAATGTTAGTCTGCCAAATGTGCAGCAATTGAATTTATTTATTCTCTTTATCTGATCATTTGTGGGGCCCAGGTAGACTGTATAACTGCATCTCTACCAGTTTCTCTGCACTCCAGCCTCCTCTGGGCCATGTGAAGGGATTTTCCTTAAGGCAGGAGAAATTATCTCCACGAAAAGGAACAGGTTCGGCCATCGCACACTAGAAC
Source organism: Rhamphochromis sp. 'chilingali' (assembly GCF_963969265.1). NCBI lineage: Eukaryota > Metazoa > Chordata > Actinopteri > Cichliformes > Cichlidae > Rhamphochromis > Rhamphochromis sp. 'chilingali'. The sequence goes on along the minus strand of NC_137946.1, from coordinate 6,636,484 downwards.
AAATTTTCTTTTTAAATAAAAATGAAAAAGGGTTACCTTAAATGCATAATGTTTTTAATTTGCAAGTTCATAAGCATTTTCCTTTTCCATTTCACAATCAATTCTACCCCCAGGTCAAAAATATGTCTGGGGAAATTTCCCTAATATAATATTATTTATAAATAAACCTGTCTAGCGATTGATTGCATAAGTGCATGGAGGCAGGACCTCAGAGCAGAAGCATACTCCATAATGTGTTGTACATATTATATGTAACGTGGTATTTTTCAATTATTGTATTTACCAACATCAAGAAGTCACAAGCAAAGGAAGACCACACCATGGTGCATAACAAGGAGAGTTTACTGGTCAAAACTATTTATTAAACAAATAAAACACATTTTTTTAACCACCAAAAAATACACGTTCAAAGCAACACAACGGCGGCCCAATATCAGACAGAATTCCACTCAGTAGAGTGGGCAATCATAATGAAGCAGTTGGTTTTATTTTGTGGATTCAAGCTGCTCTTCGTATTTTTGGCCACCAGATGTCACCAGAGAGGACTGTGTTGAAAAGCTTCGAGTAATGAACCGTTTTTCAATACAAGCTTCAGTGCTTCGGAAAGCTTCATTTGGCCATCACTACTAAAGGGCAATACTAAAATGAGCAGCTTTCCTGAGGAGCTCTGCAGTGCTTAAGCTGCCTAATGCTCTCAGCCACCTTGGATGGGAAAAGACTGCCAAATACCTCCATGTGGTAGTGAAGCGCAGCTGTTTCTTATAAGGTTGCTAATTATCAGCTGGGAAGGTGGATGTTAGTGCTGCAATCGAGGACATCACGTAAAATCCTACCCCAAAATCTGCTTCACTACACTAGCATACTCAGCCAGATGGTGGACACGTACATGCTCATGCAAGTTAGTCGTGTTTGAGTACTTATACTTATACATCTGCACAAGGGGCAGACCGTTTTGGTTACATCCTTAGGTTTACTATTTTCATCTGGTTTAAAGCCAAAGAAATCCCAACTTGGCAACTTTATATTTCTTTAGTGCTGTCAACGTTAAAGTGGCACCATCACGACTAACGCGTTTAACAATTAACCCATCTGGATCGCAGACTGAGTCAAAATCCCTTAAATGTCTCTCTCAACGCATTTCGAGCAGTTTGTCCAAAGTTTATTCATTCTGCACTCCAGATGGGTTAATCGTGATGACCGCATAAATGTTGACAGCCCTAATTTTTTGGGGAAATTAGTTCGTCCATGTTTGGACTTCATCTGTGTTGTAAATGTGCAAATCACTCCATGCATGGCTACATTGCTCTGCCAATCAACAAGTCTGCGTATGCGCGAATATATCGCCCATCGTCGATTATTGGACTGACAATTGTCGGTTGGAAATTTTTTACATATGGCCCAACCCTAGTAAGATCCATAAATGTGAAACAAAAAATTAAAACATAGATGTTTTAAGAAGATCTTTATTGTTGTCTTGGTGTCATCAAAAACAAAAAAAGCTCTTTTTTTCTGTTTTTGTGAAGGAAAAACTGACATCCATGAAAACTTGGGTCAACAAATGGATATCGGCACAATCTACAATCAAACATACTTTTTCAGTGAACGCATCCAAACTTCAAGAATCACAGTATGAAATAGACACAGACTCCCTTGAGGATCAAACATCAGCAATTCCAAAGGACAAAAAAGGGAAAAAAAGTATAACAGATACAACATCATTACAAAATTCTGTAACATTAGATGATCAGCATCAAAATAAAAAAATAAAAGAACAACAGAAGGAGCATTTTGAATCCAAATATTGTTTTGCAGAAGGCAAAAATGGGGAGCAGGACTTTTGCTTACAGATGCGAACTGAAATTCATGAAGAAGTAGTGCATGATAAAACTGAATTACTGATAATTGTAAGAGAAAGGGAAGAAGTGGAAAAACTGATACGTAACCTAAAGCAGCAAGAGGGGGAAATAAAGGAACAAATAAAGTACACTATTGATAACATGAACGAAAAAACTCAAGATATAAAAAGGCTCATTTTGGAAATAAATGACCTGCAGAGGGCAGACACTGTAATTACAGTCGGGGAAACTGAAAATGCCCAGGAAGTATTAACTAAGCTGTTGGAAGAAACTGAACAGAGAAAGATTTTGATGCTGAACACCAAAGTTTTCAAAAATGAAATAATAAAATATGAAGTACAAGAGGGGGACGATGCCAAAAAAATAAAACAAGAGTCTAGCTTGATAAGGCTTAATGTTAACAAGCAAAAACTAATTCAGAAATCAGGAGAAGAGATGAAAAAACATGTTGAACACACCGATGAAGATAAAAAGGACAGAGGAGCCGATATACAAAGACTCAGGGCAGAGATTTACAAAACACAAGAGATTATAAGAACGCTAAGAGGAGGACTTGAGAACCTAGCGGAAAAAAATAACATGGACAAATATCAACAGAATGAAGGCAGTGAAATTGAAGGATTGCTAAAAGACATCAAACAGTTTCAAGAGTTTTTGGAAATTGTAAAAACCAAAATAAAGCAAAGTGAAGTACATATGACAGAAGAAATGAGCAATATAAAATCAATGAAAACTGCAGTGAAAAAGAAGAGAAGAGAATTAGATCAAAGGTTAGAAAATACTTTGAAAGAGAGAGATGGATTAGACATCTTTAAAATAAAAATGCAGAGGCAAACTGAACTGATTCGGCAGAATTTAGAAAAAATGGCAAAAGTTAAGAGCACAGTCGAGAAAATAGCTGCTAAGACCAGAAGGAAAATTGAAGAGATAGAAATTAGTATGAAGGAGACTGAAATAAAACTAAGACAGTTTAAAGACCTTGACTGCATTAACCTTAACTTGACAAAAGGCGCAAAACCAGACATGGAACATGGTAGTACACCTAAGCAAAGAACTGCTCTTGAAATTTTCAAGACTGAAATTAAGAAGACAATGGACAATAAAAGAGATAAACTGACAAAAAACAAAATGGACAAAGAAACTGAGGGAACAGAAAGCCTCAAACAAGTTAATGAGAAACTGGAGGAGGTAAAACTTTCATTAGACAGTCTGGGTCAAAAAAATAAAAAATCAGTTAGTGAGAATGTAAAACAAATAATCAAGAGAGAAGAGACTGAGATGACAGAACAGATCCAAACAGCGATAAAGAATGAGAAAATGGTTAAACAGCTAACTGAAACAGAAATACAGGAGGAACAGGTGAACCATTTGAGGGAGAAAACTGAAAGAAAAGAACAGGAGCTTGATGACGGAGTACACATGACCAAAAGGCAAATAAGAGAAATGGAGCTGCTGCAATCAGAATTGAAAATAAAGGTAAAAGAATTTGAGCGTTTTTTTAGAAAAAGTATGAGAAAAAAGGAGGAAATTGAAATAATGTGGTATGAAATACAACAAGAAAAGGAAGCATTGAGGACCGAGATCAAAAAGAAAAGAAGAGAATTAGACCAAAGACTGGAGATGACTATGAGAAAAAGGGATGAACTAGAAGTGTTAAGGGTAAAATTGAAACGACAGATGGAAGAGCTGGCTGAGGAGAAGCAGAGAGACCATAATCTGTTCATCCATCTACCCAATGAACATGAAAAACATTTTGGAAGGAAAGATGTGAAAATGTTAATGGAGAAAATCAAAAACCACAGCTTAAAAGTTTCTCAGTATACTATTTACATCCAAGACATAAGAGACAAGTTTAATTTACACATGGGAACAATTAGGACAGAGATGAAAATTCTAGAAAATGTGAATGCTCATTTAGAAAAGGACAGAAAAGGATTCAGAGAAGTTGAGGCTGAAAATAAGAATATAACAAACAAAATGAAGAGGTTAAAATATCAGCTTAATATACTCTTTGGAAGAGTTACCATACAAGACACTGCAGAGATGGATGAAACAATCAACATCTGGGAAAAAATCCAAAGAGAAAAACAGAAGCTTGATATGAGACTAGAAAATATTAAAAGGGAAAGACAAGAGATAGAAGTTCTGGTGGTTGAGCTGGAGATGAAGAAAAGAGAAAACCAACGTGTAATCAAAAGAAGCATTCAAAAAGAACAGAAGATAAAAAGAATATGGGCTACTTTCAAAGAAGAAAGAACTGCCCTCGTGAGAGAAACAAAGCAGAAAAAGGAGGTTGAACAACGACGAGAGGAGATCATCAAACATCAAGGTGAACAAGAAATAAAGCAGAAGTTGCAAAAAGAAAAGAAAGGGATGCAAAGTGAAATTGAAGACATGAGGATGAAAGAAAAAAGGAAACAAATTCAAAAACAATGGGAACTAATCAAGAAATACTTAGGGGAATATAAAAAGGTAATTAAAAACACTCAATTCATCATTGGAATAATTCAGAATGAAAATAAACACATGCAAGACCAAAAAAATTTCTACATGACCAAAAGGAAAGAAACACTGAATATTAAAAGTGAATTAAATAGGCAAAAGGAAATTATACGGTGTGCATTAAAAAACATACAACAAGAGCCAAAACATGGGGAACAAGTGGAGACAAAAATCAAGACGGAGCAAGGAAAGCATGAAAATGAAAGGAAAAAAATATATGAGATAGAAAAAGATGCCTTGGATGACTTGAGTGCAGACGAGAGTCAAGACAAAGAGGATCTTGAAAGAGTGAAAGAGTTGTTGAAAAAGAACCAGAAACTTGACATGAGAGGCTGTAAAATCAAAAAAGAAATAGACATATTAAAACAAAAAAATGAAAACATAAAAGAGGAAAGGAAAACAACTGAAATAAAAGAAACTGAAAAAAAAATGAAACTGAAAGATTTCAATAAAATGTTTTGGGGCAAACAAAAAGAAAAACACAGTACTGAGTATCTGACTGTAAAGAAAGAATATAAAAGAGAAACGACTAAGGATGGTATAAAAAGGGTGATCTTACAAGACACAAAACAAGACTTGATAAAAAAAGAGATCAAAAAATGTAACCAGGAAAAAGAAAAAGTCATCCAGATGAAAACTAGACGTGAGAATAGAAAAGAACTGTTGTTGAAGGTAAGGAGAAACATCAAAGATGAAGAGAAAGAGATGGAAATGAGAGGAGACCAAGTCATGGATGAAATGAAATCGCTAGAGATTCTGAAAGTGAAACTTCAACAACTGAAGGGGGATATAAAAGCCAAAATGGAGAGATTACTACAAAATGTTGACAACAGGTCAAGGCTGCAAACAGTGTTGGAAGAAAAACTTCCAACCCAAGACAAACTGAACGAAAGCATTCGCTGTTTCACTGAAATGTTAGAGAGAGAAAAGGAAGGTGTGAGAAGTATCCTTTCAGACATGGTCACCAAGAGAGAATGCACAGAAAATGAATGGAAGCAGCAGTTTGAACTGGACAAACGAGAGCTTGATAAAGTGAAAGAAGATCTGAGACACGACAGAGAAGATCTGGAGAGAGAAAGTGAGGTGCTGAATAAAGAGAAAATGGATTTGAAGGTGTTGATGTCTGACATCAAGAAACAATTTGAAATATTGGAAGAAAAGAAACAAAATATAAAAGAAGAACGAGACTCAATGGAAACCATAAAGCTTGAACTGCTCAATAAGATGGAACATGTAAACAGGCTGTTACATGAGACAAATGACGAAAAAGCCAAGATTAAAAATTGTATCCTTCAGGTTCAAACGGAAAAAGAAAGACTTGAAGACATTTTAAGCAAGATTTTCTTAACACATAATGAAGCAAAAGTCAAGGAAGATGACCTCAGAAGACAAACAAAAGAAGTGGAAATCATGAAAAAGGAATTACAGAGTGAAAGAGCAAAAGTGGAGAGTCTGATGAGGAATCTGAAGAAGAAGCAAGAAGAGCTTGAACGTGCAAAGGGAATCATGAGTGAAGAAAAAGAAGAGATGAAAGAGATGAAGACTGACATTGCCAAAGAACGAGAACTGTTGTTGAAGGAAAGGAGAAATATGGAAGAAGAGCGGTCTGAGATGGAAATGAGAGGAGACCAAGTCATGGATGAAATGAAATCGCTAGAGATTCTGAAAGTGAAACTTCAACAACTGAAGGGGGATATAAAAGCCAAAATGGAGAGATTACTACAAAATGTTGACAACAGGTCAAGGCTGCAAACAGTGTTGGAAGAAAAACTTCCAACCCAAGACAAACTGAACGAAAGCATTCGCTGTTTCACTGAAATGTTAGAGAGAGAAAAGGAAGGTGTGAGAAGTATCCTTTCAGACATGGTCACCAAGAGAGAATGCACAGAAAATGAATGGAAGCAGCAGTTTGAACTGGACAAACGAGAGCTTGATAAAGTGAAAGAAGATCTGAGACATGACAGAGAAGATCTGGAGAGAGAAAGTGAGGTGCTGAATAAAGAGAAAATGGATTTGAAGGTGTTGATGTCTGACATCAAGAAACAATTTGAAATATTGGAAGAAAAGAAACAAAATATAAAAGAAGAACGAGACTCAATGGAAACCATAAAGCTTGAACTGCTCAATAAGATGGAACATGTAAACAGGCTGTTACATGAGACAAATGACGAAAAAGCCAAGATTAAAAATTGTATCCTTCAGGTTCAAACGGAAAAAGAAAGACTTGAAGACATTTTAAGCAAGATTTTCTTAACACATAATGAAGCAAAAGTCAAGGAAGATGACCTCAGAAGACAAACAAAAGAAGTGGAAATCATGAAAAAGGAATTACAGAGTGAAAGAGCAAAAGTGGAGAGTCTGATGAGGAATCTGAAGAAGAAGCAAGAAGAGCTTGAACGTGCAAAGGGAATCATGAGTGAAGAAAAAGAAGAGATGAAAGAGATGAAGACTGACATTGCCAAAGAACGAGAACTGTTGTTGAAGGAAAGGAGAAATATGGAAGAAGAGCGGTCTGAGATGGAAATGAGAGGAGACCAAGTCATGGATGAAATGAAATCGCTAGAGATTCTGAAAGTGAAACTTCAACAACTGAAGGGGGATATAAAAGCCAAAATGGAGAGATTACTACAAAATGTTGACAACAGGTCAAGGCTGCAAACAGTGTTGGAAGAAAAACTTCCAACCCAAGACAAACTGAACGAAAGCATTCGCTGTTTCACTGAAATGTTAGAGAGAGAAAAGGAAGGTGTGAGAAGTATCCTTTCAGACATGGTCACCAAGAGAGAATGCACAGAAAATGAATGGAAGCAGCAGTTTGAACTGGACAAACGAGAGCTTGATAAAGTGAAAGAAGATCTGAGACACGACAGAGAAGATCTGGAGAGAGAAAGTGAGGTGCTGAATAAAGAGAAAATGGATTTGAAGGTGTTGATGTCTGACATCAAGAAACAATTTGAAATATTGGAAGAAAAGAAACAAAATATAAAAGAAGAACGAGACTCAATGGAAACCATAAAGCTTGAACTGCTCAATAAGATGGAACATGTAAACAGGCTGTTACATGAGACAAATGACGAAAAAGCCAAGATTAAAAATTGTATCCTTCAGGTTCAAACGGAAAAAGAAAGACTTGAAGACATTTTAAGCAAGATTTTCTTAACACATAATGAAGCAAAAGTCAAGGAAGATGACCTCAGAAGACAAACAAAAGAAGTGGAAATCATGAAAAAGGAATTACAGAGTGAAAGAGCAAAAGTGGAGAGTCTGATGAGGAATCTGAAGAAGAAGCAAGAAGAGCTTGAACGTGCAAAGGGAATCATGAGTGAAGAAAAAGAAGAGATGAAAGAGATGAAGACTGACATTGCCAAAGAACGAGAACTGTTGTTGAAGGAAAGGAGAAATATGGAAGAAGAGCGGTCTGAGATGGAAATGAGAGGAGACCAAGTCATGGATGAAATGAAATTGCTAGAGATTCTGAAAGTGAAACTTCAACAACTGAAGGAGGATATAAAAGCCAAAATGGAGAGATTACTACAAAATGTTGACAACAGGTCAAGGCTGCAAACAGTGTTGGAAGAAAAACTTCCAACCCAAGACGAACTGAAAGAAAGCATTCGCTGTTTCACTGAAATGTTAGAGAGAGAAAAGGAAGGTGTGAGAAGTATCCTTTCAGACATGGTCACCAAGAGAGAATGCACAGAAAATGAATGGAAGAAGCAGTTTGAACTGGACAAACGAGAACTTGATAAAGTGAAAGAAGATCTGAGACATGACAGAGAAGATCTGGAGAGAGAAAGTGAGGTGTTGAATAAAGAGAAAATGGATTTGAAGGTGTTGATGTCTGACATCAAGAAACAATTTGAAATATTGGAAGAAAAGAAACAAAATATAAAAGAAGAACGAGACTCAATGGAAACCATAAAGCTTGAACTGCTCAATAAGATGGAACATGTAAACAGGCTGTTACATGAGACAAATGACGAAAAAGCCAAGATTAAAAATTGTATCCTTCAGGTTCAAATGGAAAAAGAAAGACTTGAAGACATTTTAAGCAAGATTTTCTTAACACATAATGAAGAAAAAGTCAAGGAAGATGGCCTCAGAAGACAAACAAAAGAAGTGGAAATCATGAAAAAGGAATTACAGAGTGAAAGAGCAAAAGTGGAGAGTCTGATGAGGAATCTGAAGAAGAAGCAAGAAGAGCTTGAACGTGCAAAGGGAATCATGAGTGAAGAAAAAGAAGAGATGAAAGAGATGAAGACTGACATTGCCAAAGAACGAGAACTGTTGTTGAAGGAAAGGAGAAATATGGAAGAAGAGCGGTCTGAGATGGAAATGAGAGGAGACCAAGTCATGGATGAAATGAAATTGCTAGAGATTCTGAAAGTGAAACTTCAACAACTGAAGGAGGATATAAAAGCCAAAATGGAGAGATTACTACAAAATGTTGACAACAGGTCAAGGCTGCAAACAGTGTTGGAAGAAAAACTTCCAACCCAAGACGAACTGAAAGAAAGCATTCGCTGTTTCACTGAAATGTTAGAGAGAGAAAAGGAAGGTGTGAGAAGTATCCTTTCAGACATGGTCACCAAGAGAGAAAGCACAGAAAATGAATGGAAGCAGCAGTTTGAACTGGACAAACGAGAACTTGATGAAGTGAAAGAAGATCTGAGACACGACAGAGAAGATCTGGAGAGAGAAAGTGAGGTGCTGAATAAAGAGAAAATGGATTTGAAGGTGTTGATGTCTGACATCAAGAAACAATTTGAAATATTGGAAGAAAAGAAACAAAATATAAAAGAAGAACGAGACTCAATGGAAACCATAAAGCTTGAACTGCTCGATAAGATGGAACATGTAAACAGGCTGTTACATGAGACAAATGACGAAAAAGCCAAGATTAAAAATTGTATCCTTCAGGTTCAAACGGAAAAAGAAAGACTTGAAGACATTTTAAGCAAGATTTTCTTAACACATAATGAAGAAAAAGTCAAGGAAGATGACCTCAGAAGACAAACAAAAGAAGTGGAAATCATGAAAAAGGAATTACAGAGTGAAAGAGCAAAAGTGGAGAGTCTGATGAGGAATCTGAAGAAGAAGCAAGAAGAGCTTGAACGTGCAAAGGGAATCATGAGTGAAGAAAAAGAAGAGATGAAAGAGATGAAGACTGACATTGCCAAAGAACGAGAACTGTTGTTGAAGGAAAGGAGAAATATGGAAGAAGAGCGGTCTGAGATGGAAATGAGAGGAGACCAAGTCATGGATGAAATGAAATTGCTAGAGATTCTGAAAGTGAAACTTCAACAACTGAAGGAGGATATAAAAGCCAAAATGGAGAGATTACTACAAAATGTTGACAACAGGTCAAGGCTGCAAACAGTGTTGGAAGAAAAACTTCCAACCCAAGACGAACTGAAAGAAAGCATTCGCTGTTTCACTGAAATGTTAGAGAGAGAAAAGGAAGGTGTGAGAAGTATCCTTTCAGACATGGTCACCAAGAGAGAATGCACAGAAAATGAATGGAAGAAGCAGTTTGAACTGGACAAACGAGAACTTGATAAAGTGAAAGAAGATCTGAAACATGACAGAGAAGATCTGGAGAGAGAAAGTGAGGTGTTGAATAAAGAGAAAATGGATTTGAAGGTGTTGATGTCTGACATCAAGAAACAATTTGAAATATTGGAAGAAAAGAAACAAAATATAAAAGAAGAACGAGACTCAATGGAAACCATAAAGCTTGAACTGCTCAATAAGATGGAACATGTAAACAGGCTGTTACATGAGACAAATGACGAAAAAGCCAAGATTAAAAATTGTATCCTTCAGGTTCAAACGGAAAAAGAAAGACTTGAAGACATTTTAAGCAAGATTTTCTTAACACATAATGAAGAAAAAGTCAAGGAAGATGACCTCAGAAGACAAACAAAAGAAGTGGAAATCATGAAAAAGGAATTACAGAGTGAAAGAGCAAAAGTGGAGAGTCTGATGAGGAATCTGAAGAAGAAGCAAGAAGAGCTTGAACGTGCAAAGGGAATCATGAGTGAAGAAAAAGAAGAGATGAAAGAGATGAAGACTGACATTGCCAAAGAACGAGAACTGTTGTTGAAGGAAAGGAGAAATATGGAAGAAGAGCGGTCTGAGATGGAAATGAGAGGAGACCAAGTCATGGATGAAATGAAATTGCTAGAGATTCTGAAAGTGAAACTTCAACAACTGAAGGAGGATATAAAAGCCAAAATGGAGAGATTACTACAAAATGTTGACAACAGGTCAAGGCTGCAAACAGTGTTGGAAGAAAAACTTCCAACCCAAGACGAACTGAAAGAAAGCATTCGCTGTTTCACTGAAATGTTAGAGAGAGAAAAGGAAGGTGTGAGAAGTATCCTTTCAGAAATGGTCACCAAGAGAGAAAGCACAGAAAATGAATGGAAGAAGCAGTTTGAACTGGACAAACGAGAGCTTGATGAAGTGAAAGAAGATCTGAGACACGACAGAGAAGATCTGGAGAGAGAAAGTGAGGTGCTGAATAAAGAGAAAATGGATTTGAAGGTGTTGATGTCTGACATCAAGAAACAATTTGAAATATTGGAAGAAAAGAAACAAAATATAAAAGAAGAACGAGACTCAATGGAAACCATAAAGCTTGAACTGCTCAGTAAGATGGAACATGTAAACAGGCTGTTACATGAGACAAATGACGAAAAAGCCAAGATTAAAAATTGTATCCTTCAGGTTCAAATGGAAAAAGAAAGACTTGAAGACATTTTAAGCAAGATTTTCTTAACACATAATGAAGAAAAAGTCAAGGAAGATGGCCTCAGAAGACAAACAAAAGAAGTGGAAATCATGAAAAAGGAATTACAGAGTGAAAGAGCAAAAGTGGAGAGTCTGATGAGGAATCTGAAGAAGAAGCAAGAAGAGCTTGAACGTGCAAAGGGAATTATGAGTGAAGAAAAAGAAGAGATGAAAGAGATGAAGACTGACATTGCCAAAGAACGAGAACTGTTGTTGAAGGAAAGGAGAAATATGGAAGAAGAGCGGTCTGAGATGGAAATGAGAGGAGACCAAGTCATGGATGAAATGAAATTGCTAGAGATTCTGAAAGTGAAACTTCAACAACTGAAGGAGGATATAAAAGCCAAAATGGAGAGATTACTACAAAATGTTGACAACAGGTCAAGGCTGCAAACAGTGTTGGAAGAAAAACTTCCAACCCAAGACGAACTGAAAGAAAGCATTCGCTGTTTCACTGAAATGTTAGAGAGAGAAAAGGAAGGTGTGAGAAGTATCCTTTCAGACATGGTCACCAAGAGAGAATGCACAGAAAATGAATGGAAGAAGCAGTTTGAACTGGACAAACGAGAACTTGATAAAGTAAAAGAAGATCTGAAACATGACAGAGAAGATCTGGAGAGAGAAAGTGAGGTGTTGAATAAAGAGAAAATGGATTTGAAGGTGTTGATGTCTGACATCAAGAAACAATTTGAAATATTGGAAGAAAAGAAACAAAATATAAAAGAAGAACGAGACTCAATGGAAACCATAAAGCTTGAACTGCTCAATAAGATGGAACATGTAAACAGGCTGTTACATGAGACAAATGACGAAAAAGCCAAGATTAAAAATTGTATCCTTCAGGTTCAAACGGAAAAAGAAAGACTTGAAGACATTTTAAGCAAGATTTTCTTAACACATAATGAAGAAAAAGTCAAGGAAGATGACCTCAGAAGACAAACAAAAGAAGTGGAAATCATGAAAAAGGAATTACAGAGTGAAAGAGCAAAAGTGGAGAGTCTGATGAGGAATCTGAAGAAGAAGCAAGAAGAGCTTGAACGTGCAAAGGGAATCATGAGTGAAGAAAAAGAAGAGATGAAAGAGATGAAGACTGACATTGCCAAAGAACGAGAACTGTTGTTGAAGGAAAGGAGAAATATGGAAGAAGAGCGGTCTGAGATGGAAATGAGAGGAGACCAAGTCATGGATGAAATGAAATTGCTAGAGATTCTGAAAGTGAAACTTCAACAACTGAAGGAGGATATAAAAGCCAAAATGGAGAGATTACTACAAAATGTTGACAACAGGTCAAGGCTGCAAACAGTGTTGGAAGAAAAACTTCCAACCCAAGACGAACTGAAAGAAAGCATTCGCTGTTTCACTGAAATGTTAGAGAGAGAAAAGGAAGGTGTGAGAAGTATCCTTTCAGACATGGTCACCAAGAGAGAATGCACAGAAAATGAATGGAAGAAGCAGTTTGAACTGGACAAACGAGAACTTGATAAAGTGAAAGAAGATCTGAAACATGACAGAGAAGATCTGGAGAGAGAAAGTGAGGTGTTGAATAAAGAGAAAATGGATTTGAAGGTGTTGATGTCTGACATCAAGAAACAATTTGAAATATTGGAAGAAAAGAAACAAAATATAAAAGAAGAACGAGACTCAATGGAAACCATAAAGCTTGAACTGCTCAATAAGATGGAACATGTAAACAGGCTGTTACATGAGACAAATGACGAAAAAGCCAAGATTAAAAATTGTATCCTTCAGGTTCAAATGGAAAAAGAAAGACTTGAAGACATTTTAAGCAAGATTTTCTTAACACATAATGAAGAAAAAGTCAAGGAAGATGGCCTCAGAAGACAAACAAAAGAAGTGGAAATCATGAAAAAGGAATTACAGAGTGAAAGAGCAAAAGTGGAGAGTCTGATGAGGAATCTGAAGAAGAAGCAAGAAGAGCTTGAACGTGCAAAGGGAATCATGAGTGAAGAAAAAGAAGAGATGAAAGAGATGAAGACTGACATTGCCAAAGAACGAGAACTGTTGTTGAAGGAAAGGAGAAATATGGAAGAAGAGCGGTCTGAGATGGAAATGAGAGGAGACCAAGTCATGGATGAAATGAAATTGCTAGAGATTCTGAAAGTGAAACTTCAACAACTGAAGGAGGATATAAAAGCCAAAATGGAGAGATTACTACAAAATGTTGACAACAGGTCAAGGCTGCAAACAGTGTTGGAAGAAAAACTTCCAACCCAAGACGAACTGAAAGAAAGCATTCGCTGTTTCACTGAAATGTTAGAGAGAGAAAAGGAAGGTGTGAGAAGTATCCTTTCAGACATGGTCACCAAGAGAGAATGCACAGAAAATGAATGGAAGAAGCAGTTTGAACTGGACAAACGAGAACTTGATAAAGTGAAAGAAGATCTGAAACATGACAGAGAAGATCTGGAGAGAGAAAGTGAGGTGTTGAATAAAGAGAAAATGGATTTGAAGGTGTTGATGTCTGACATCAAGAAACAATTTGAAATATTGGAAGAAAAGAAACAAAATATAAAAGAAGAACGAGACTCAATGGAAACCATAAAGCTTGAACTGCTCAATAAGATGGAACATGTAAACAGGCTGTTACATGAGACAAATGACGAAAAAGCCAAGATTAAAAATTGTATCCTTCAGGTTCAAACGGAAAAAGAAAGACTTGAAGACATTTTAAGCAAGATTTTCTTAAACAATAATGAAGAAAAAGTCAAGGAAGATGACCTCAGAAGACAAACAAAAGAAGTGGAAATCATGAAAAAGGAATTACAGAGTGAAAGAGCAAAAGTGGAGAGTCTGATGAGGAATCTGAAGAAGAAGCAAGAAGAGCTTGAACGTGCAAAGGGAATCATGAGTGAAGAAAAAGAAGAGATGAAAGAGATGAAGACTGACATTGCCAAAGAACGAGAACTGTTGTTGAAGGAAAGGAGAAATATGGAAGAAGAGCGGTCTGAGATGGAAATGAGAGGAGACCAAGTCATGGATGAAATGAAATTGCTAGAGATTCTGAAAGTGAAACTTCAACAACTGAAGGAGGATATAAAAGCCAAAATGGAGAGATTACTACAAAATGTTGACAACAGGTCAAGGCTGCAAACAGTGTTGGAAGAAAAACTTCCAACCCAAGACGAACTGAAAGAAAGCATTCGCTGTTTCACTGAAATGTTAGAGAGAGAAAAGGAAGGTGTGAGAAGTATCCTTTCAGACATGGTCACCAAGAGAGAATGCACAGAAAATGAATGGAAGAAGCAGTTTGAACTGGACAAACGAGAACTTGATAAAGTGAAAGAAGATCTGAAACATGACAGAGAAGATCTGGAGAGAGAAAGTGAGGTGTTGAATAAAGAGAAAATGGATTTGAAGGTGTTGATGTCTGACATCAAGAAACAATTTGAAATATTGGAAGAAAAGAAACAAAATATAAAAGAAGAACGAGACTCAATGGAAACCATAAAGCTTGAACTGCTCAATAAGATGGAACATGTAAACAGGCTGTTACATGAGACAAATGACGAAAAAGCCAAGATTAAAAATTGTATCCTTCAGGTTCAAATGGAAAAAGAAAGACTTGAAGACATTTTAAGCAAGATTTTCTTAACACATAATGAAGAAAAAGTCAAGGAAGATGGCCTCAGAAGACAAACAAAAGAAGTGGAAATCATGAAAAAGGAATTACAGAGTGAAAGAGCAAAAGTGGAGAGTCTGATGAGGAATCTGAAGAAGAAGCAAGAAGAGCTTGAACGTGCAAAGGGAATCATGAGTGAAGAAAAAGAAGAGATGAAAGAGATGAAGACTGACATTGCCAAAGAACGAGAACTGTTGTTGAAGGAAAGGAGAAATATGGAAGAAGAGCGGTCTGAGATGGAAATGAGAGGAGACCAAGTCATGGATGAAATGAAATTGCTAGAGATTCTGAAAGTGAAACTTCAACAACTGAAGGAGGATATAAAAGCCAAAATGGAGAGATTACTACAAAATGTTGACAACAGGTCAAGGCTGCAAACAGTGTTGGAAGAAAAACTTCCAACCCAAGACGAACTGAAAGAAAGCATTCGCTGTTTCACTGAAATGTTAGAGAGAGAAAAGGAAGGTGTGAGAAGTATCCTTTCAGACATGGTCACCAAGAGAGAATGCACAGAAAATGAATGGAAGAAGCAGTTTGAACTGGACAAACGAGAACTTGATAAAGTGAAAGAAGATCTGAAACATGACAGAGAAGATCTGGAGAGAGAAAGTGAGGTGTTGAATAAAGAGAAAATGGATTTGAAGGTGTTGATGTCTGACATCAAGAAACAATTTGAAATATTGGAAGAAAAGAAACAAAATATAAAAGAAGAACGAGACTCAATGGAAACCATAAAGCTTGAACTGCTCAATAAGATGGAACATGTAAACAGGCTGTTACATGAGACAAATGACGAAAAAGCCAAGATTAAAAATTGTATCCTTCAGGTTCAAACGGAAAAAGAAAGACTTGAAGACATTTTAAGCAAGATTTTCTTAAACAATAATGAAGAAAAAGTCAAGGAAGATGACCTCAGAAGACAAACAAAAGAAGTGGAAATCATGAAAAAGGAATTACAGAGTGAAAGAGCAAAAGTGGAGAGTCTGATGAGGAATCTGAAGAAGAAGCAAGAAGAGCTTGAACGTGCAAAGGGAATCATGAGTGAAGAAAAAGAAGAGATGAAAGAGATGAAGACTGACATTGCCAAAGAACGAGAACTGTTGTTGAAGGAAAGGAGAAATATGGAAGAAGAGCGGTCTGAGATGGAAATGAGAGGAGACCAAGTCATGGATGAAATGAAATTGCTAGAGATTCTGAAAGTGAAACTTCAACAACTGAAGGAGGATATAAAAGCCAAAATGGAGAGATTACTACAAAATGTTGACAACAGGTCAAGGCTGCAAACAGTGTTGGAAGAAAAACTTCCAACCCAAGACGAACTGAAAGAAAGCATTCGCTGTTTCACTGAAATGTTAGAGAGAGAAAAGGAAGGTGTGAGAAGTATCCTTTCAGAAATGGTCACCAAGAGAGAAAGCACAGAAAATGAATGGAAGCAGCAGTTTGAACTGGACAAACGAGAGCTTGATGAAGTGAAAGAAGATCTGAGACACGACAGAGAAGATCTGGAGAGAGAAAGTGAGGTGTTGAATAAAGAGAAAATGGATTTGAAGGTGTTGATGTCTGACATAAAGAAACAATTTGAAATATTGGAAGAAAAGAAACAAAATATAAAAGAAGAACGAGACTCAATGGAAACCATAAAGCTTGAACTGCTCAATAAGATGGAACATGTAAACAGGCTGTTACATGAGACAAATGACGAAAAAGCCAAGATTAAAAATTGTATCCTTCAGGTTCAAATGGAAAAAGAAAGACTTGAAGACATTTTAAGCAAGATTTTCTTAACACATAATGAAGAAAAAGTCAAGGAAGATGGCCTCAGAAGACAAACAAAAGAAGTGGAAATCATGAAAAAGGAATTACAGAGTGAAAGAGCAAAAGTGGAGAGTCTGATGAGGAATCTGAAGAAGAAGCAAGAAGAGCTTGAACGTGCAAAGGGAATCATGAGTGAAGAAAAAGAAGAGATGAAAGAGATGAAGACTGACATTGCCAAAGAACGAGAACTGTTGTTGAAGGAAAGGAGAAATATGGAAGAAGAGCGGTCTGAGATGGAAATGAGAGGAGACCAAGTCATGGATGAAATGAAATTGCTAGAGATTCTGAAAGTGAAACTTCAACAACTGAAAGAGGATATAAAAGCCAAAATGGAGAGATTACTACAAAATGTTGACAACAGGTCAAGGCTGCAAACAGTGTTGGAAGAAAAACTTCCAACCCAAGACGAACTGAAAGAAAGCATTCGCTGTTTCACTGAAATGTTAGAGAGAGAAAAGGAAGGTGTGAGAAGTATCCTTTCAGAAATGGTCACCAAGAGAGAAAGCACAGAAAATGAATGGAAGCAGCAGTTTGAACTGGACAAACGAGAGCTTGATGAAGTGAAAGAAGATCTGAGACACGACAGAGAAGATCTGGAGAGAGAAAGTGAGGTGTTGAATAAAGAGAAAATGGATTTGAAGGTGTTGATGTCTGACATCAAGAAACAATTTGAAATATTGGAAGAAAAGAAACAAAATATAAAAGAAGAACGAGACTCAATGGAAACCATAAAGCTTGAACTGCTCAATAAGATGGAACATGTAAACAGGCTGTTACATGAGACAAATGACGAAAAAGCCAAGATTAAAAATTGTATCCTTCAGGTTCAAACGGAAAAAGAAAGACTTGAAGACATTTTAAGCAAGATTTTCTTAACACATAATGAAGAAAAAGTCAAGGAAGATGACCTCAGAAGACAAACAAAAGAAGTGGAAATCATGAAAAAGGAATTACAGAGTGAAAGAGCAAAAGTGGAGAGTCTGATGAGGAATCTGAAGAAGAAGCAAGAAGAGCTTGAACGTGCAAAGGGAATCATGAGTGAAGAAAAAGAAGAGATGAAAGAGATGAAGACTGACATTGCCAAAGAACGAGAACTGTTGTTGAAGGAAAGGAGAAATATGGAAGAAGAGCGGTCTGAGATGGAAATGAGAGGAGACCAAGTCATGGATGAAATGAAATTGCTAGAGATTCTGAAAGTGAAACTTCAACAACTGAAGGAGGATATAAAAGCCAAAATGGAGAGATTACTACAAAATGTTGACAACAGGTCAAGGCTGCAAACAGTGTTGGAAGAAAAACTTCCAACCCAAGACGAACTGAAAGAAAGCATTCGCTGTTTCACTGAAATGTTAGAGAGAGAAAAGGAAGGTGTGAGAAGTATCCTTTCAGAAATGGTCACCAAGAGAGAAAGCACAGAAAATGAATGGAAGCAGCAGTTTGAACTGGACAAACGAGAGCTTGATGAAGTGAAAGAAGATCTGAGACACGACAGAGAAGATCTGGAGAGAGAAAGTGAGGTGTTGAATAAAGAGAAAATGGATTTGAAGGTGTTGATGTCTGACATAAAGAAACAATTTGAAATATTGGAAGAAAAGAAACAAAATATAAAAGAAGAACGAGACTCAATGGAAACCATAAAGCTTGAACTGCTCAATAAGATGGAACATGTAAACAGGCTGTTACATGAGACAAATGACGAAAAAGCCAAGATTAAAAATTGTATCCTTCAGGTTCAAACGGAAAAAGAAAGACTTGAAGACATTTTAAGCAAGATTTTCTTAACACATAATGAAGAAAAAGTCAAGGAAGATGACCTCAGAAGACAAACAAAAGAAGTGGAAATCATGAAAAAGGAATTACAGAGTGAAAGAGCAAAAGTGGAGAGTCTGATGAGGAATCTGAAGAAGAAGCAAGAAGAGCTTGAACGTACAAAGGGAATCATGAGTGAAGAAAAAGAAGAGATGAAAGAGATGAAGACTGACATTGCCAAAGAACGAGAACTGTTGTTGAAGGAAAGGAGAAATATGGAAGAAGAGCGGTCTGAGATGGAAATGAGAGGAGACCAAGTCATGGATGAAATGAAATTGCTAGAGATTCTGAAAGTGAAACTTCAACAACTGAAGGAGGATATAAAAGCCAAAATGGAGAGATTACTACAAAATGTTGACAACAGGTCAAGGCTGCAAACAGTGTTGGAAGAAAAACTTCCAACCCAAGACGAACTGAAAGAAAGCATTCGCTGTTTCACTGAAATGTTAGAGAGAGAAAAGGAAGGTGTGAGAAGTATCCTTTCAGACATGGTCACCAAGAGAGAATGCACAGAAAATGAATGGAAGAAGCAGTTTGAACTGGACAAACGAGAACTTGATAAAGTGAAAGAAGATCTGAAACATGACAGAGAAGATCTGGAGAGAGAAAGTGAGGTGTTGAATAAAGAGAAAATGGATTTGAAGGTGTTGATGTCTGACATCAAGAAACAATTTGAAATATTGGAAGAAAAGAAACAAAATATAAAAGAAGAACGAGACTCAATGGAAACCATAAAGCTTGAACTGCTCAATAAGATGGAACATGTAAACAGGCTGTTACATGAGACAAATGACGAAAAAGCCAAGATTAAAAATTGTATCCTTCAGGTTCAAACGGAAAAAGAAAGACTTGAAGACATTTTAAGCAAGATTTTCTTAACACATAATGAAGAAAAAGTCAAGGAAGATGACCTCAGAAGACAAACAAAAGAAGTGGAAATCATGAAAAAGGAATTACAGAGTGAAAGAGCAAAAGTGGAGAGTCTGATGAGGAATCTGAAGAAGAAGCAAGAAGAGCTTGAACGTGCAAAGGGAATCATGAGTGAAGAAAAAGAAGAGATGAAAGAGATGAAGACTGACATTGCCAAAGAACGAGAACTGTTGTTGAAGGAAAGGAGAAATATGGAAGAAGAGCGGTCTGAGATGGAAATGAGAGGAGACCAAGTCATGGATGAAATGAAATTGCTAGAGATTCTGAAAGTGAAACTTCAACAACTGAAGGAGGATATAAAAGCCAAAATGGAGAGATTACTACAAAATGTTGACAACAGGTCAAGGCTGCAAACAGTGTTGGAAGAAAAACTTCCAACCCAAGACGAACTGAAAGAAAGCATTCGCTGTTTCACTGAAATGTTAGAGAGAGAAAAGGAAGGTGTGAGAAGTATCCTTTCAGACATGGTCACCAAGAGAGAATGCACAGAAAATGAATGGAAGAAGCAGTTTGAACTGGACAAACGAGAACTTGATAAAGTGAAAGAAGATCTGAAACATGACAGAGAAGATCTGGAGAGAGAAAGTGAGGTGTTGAATAAAGAGAAAATGGATTTGAAGGTGTTGATGTCTGACATCAAGAAACAATTTGAAATATTGGAAGAAAAGAAACAAAATATAAAAGAAGAACGAGACTCAATGGAAACCATAAAGCTTGAACTGCTCAATAAGATGGAACATGTAAACAGGCTGTTACATGAGACAAATGACGAAAAAGCCAAGATTAAAAATTGTATCCTTCAGGTTCAAACGGAAAAAGAAAGACTTGAAGACATTTTAAGCAAGATTTTCTTAACACATAATGAAGAAAAAGTCAAGGAAGATGACCTCAGAAGACAAACAAAAGAAGTGGAAATCATGAAAAAGGAATTACAGAGTGAAAGAGCAAAAGTGGAGAGTCTGATGAGGAATCTGAAGAAGAAGCAAGAAGAGCTTGAACGTGCAAAGGGAATCATGAGTGAAGAAAAAGAAGAGATGAAAGAGATGAAGACTGACATTGCCAAAGAACGAGAACTGTTGTTGAAGGAAAGGAGAAATATGGAAGAAGAGCGGTCTGAGATGGAAATGAGAGGAGACCAAGTCATGGATGAAATGAAATTGCTAGAGATTCTGAAAGTGAAACTTCAACAACTGAAGGAGGATATAAAAGCCAAAATGGAGAGATTACTACAAAATGTTGACAACAGGTCAAGGCTGCAAACAGTGTTGGAAGAAAAACTTCCAACCCAAGACGAACTGAAAGAAAGCATTCGCTGTTTCACTGAAATGTTAGAGAGAGAAAAGGAAGGTGTGAGAAGTATCCTTTCAGACATGGTCACCAAGAGAGAATGCACAGAAAATGAATGGAAGAAGCAGTTTGAACTGGACAAACGAGAACTTGATAAAGTGAAAGAAGATCTGAAACATGACAGAGAAGATCTGGAGAGAGAAAGTGAGGTGTTGAATAAAGAGAAAATGGATTTGAAGGTGTTGATGTCTGACATCAAGAAACAATTTGAAATATTGGAAGAAAAGAAACAAAATATAAAAGAAGAACGAGACTCAATGGAAACCATAAAGCTTGAACTGCTCAATAAGATGGAACATGTAAACAGGCTGTTACATGAGACAAATGACGAAAAAGCCAAGATTAAAAATTGTATCCTTCAGGTTCAAACGGAAAAAGAAAGACTTGAAGACATTTTAAGCAAGATTTTCTTAACACATAATGAAGAAAAAGTCAAGGAAGATGACCTCAGAAGACAAACAAAAGAAGTGGAAATCATGAAAAAGGAATTACAGAGTGAAAGAGCAAAAGTGGAGAGTCTGATGAGGAATCTGAAGAAGAAGCAAGAAGAGCTTGAACGTGCAAAGGGAATCATGAGTGAAGAAAAAGAAGAGATGAAAGAGATGAAGACTGACATTGCCAAAGAACGAGAACTGTTGTTGAAGGAAAGGAGAAATATGGAAGAAGAGCGGTCTGAGATGGAAATGAGAGGAGACCAAGTCATGGATGAAATGAAATTGCTAGAGATTCTGAAAGTGAAACTTCAACAACTGAAGGAGGATATAAAAGCCAAAATGGAGAGATTACTACAAAATGTTGACAACAGGTCAAGGCTGCAAACAGTGTTGGAAGAAAAACTTCCAACCCAAGACGAACTGAAAGAAAGCATTCGCTGTTTCACTGAAATGTTAGAGAGAGAAAAGGAAGGTGTGAGAAGTATCCTTTCAGACATGGTCACCAAGAGAGAATGCACAGAAAATGAATGGAAGAAGCAGTTTGAATTGGACAAACGAGAACTTGATAAAGTGAAAGAAGATCTGAAACATGACAGAGAAGATCTGGAGAGAGAAAGTGAGGTGTTGAATAAAGAGAAAATGGATTTGAAGGTGTTGATGTCTGACATCAAGAAACAATTTGAAATATTGGAAGAAAAGAAACAAAATATAAAAGAAGAACGAGACTCAATGGAAACCATAAAGCTTGAACTGCTCAATAAGATGGAACATGTAAACAGGCTGTTACATGAGACAAATGACGAAAAAGCCAAGATTAAAAATTGTATCCTTCAGGTTCAAACGGAAAAAGAAAGACTTGAAGACATTTTAAGCAAGATTTTCTTAACACATAATGAAGAAAAAGTCAAGGAAGATGACCTCAGAAGACAAACAAAAGAAGTGGAAATCATGAAAAAGGAATTACAGAGTGAAAGAGCAAAAGTGGAGAGTCTGATGAGGAATCTGAAGAAGAAGCAAGAAGAGCTTGAAAGTGCAAAGGGAATCATGAGTGAAGAAAAAGAAGAGATGAAAGAGATGAAGACTGACATTGCCAAAGAACGAGAACTGTTGTTGAAGGAAAGGAGAAATATGGAAGAAGAGCGGTCTGAGATGGAAATGAGAGGAGACCAAGTCATGGATGAAATGAAATTGCTAGAGATTCTGAAAGTGAAACTTCAACAACTGAAGGAGGATATAAAAGCCAAAATGGAGAGATTACTACAAAATGTTGACAACAGGTCAAGGCTGCAAACAGTGTTGGAAGAAAAACTTCCAACCCAAGACGAACTGAAAGAAAGCATTCGCTGTTTCACTGAAATGTTAGAGAGAGAAAAGGAAGGTGTGAGAAGTATCCTTTCAGAAATGGTCACCAAGAGAGAAAGCACAGAAAATGAATGGAAGCAGCAGTTTGAACTGGACAAACGAGAGCTTGATGAAGTGAAAGAAGATCTGAGACACGACAGAGAAGATCTGGAGAGAGAAAGTGAGGTGTTGAATAAAGAGAAAATGGATTTGAAGGTGTTGATGTCTGACATCAAGAAACAATTTGAAATATTGGAAGAAAAGAAACAAAATATAAAAGAAGAACGAGACTCAATGGAAACCATAAAGCTTGAACTGCTCAATAAGATGGAACATGTAAACAGGCTGTTACATGAGACAAATGACGAAAAAGCCAAGATTAAAAATTGTATCCTTCAGGTTCAAATGGAAAAAGAAGGACTTGAAGACATTTTAAGCAAGATTTTCTTAACACATAATGAAGAAAAAGTCAAGGAAGATGGCCTCAGAAGACAAACAAAAGAAGTGGAAATCATGAAAAAGGAATTACAGAGTGAAAGAGCAAAAGTGGAGAGTCTGATGAGGAATCTGAAGAAGAAGCAAGAAGAGCTTGAACGTGCAAAGGGAATCATGAGTGAAGAAAAAGAAGAGATGAAAGAGATGAAGACTGACATTGCCAAAGAACGAGAACTGTTGTTGAAGGAAAGGAGAAATATGGAAGAAGAGCGGTCTGAGATGGAAATGAGAGGAGACCAAGTCATGGATGAAATGAAATTGCTAGAGATTCTGAAAGTGAAACTTCAACAACTGAAGGAGGATATAAAAGCCAAAATGGAGAGATTACTACAAAATGTTGACAACAGGTCAAGGCTGCAAACAGTGTTGGAAGAAAAACTTCCAACCCAAGACGAACTGAAAGAAAGCATTCGCTGTTTCACTGAAATGTTAGAGAGAGAAAAGGAAGGTGTGAGAAGTATCCTTTCAGACATGGTCACCAAGAGAGAATGCACAGAAAATGAATGGAAGAAGCAGTTTGAACTGGACAAACGAGAACTTGATAAAGTGAAAGAAGATCTGAAACATGACAGAGAAGATCTGGAGAGAGAAAGTGAGGTGTTGAATAAAGAGAAAATGGATTTGAAGGTGTTGATGTCTGACATCAAGAAACAATTTGAAATATTGGAAGAAAAGAAACAAAATATAAAAGAAGAACGAGACTCAATGGAAACCATAAAGCTTGAACTGCTCAATAAGATGGAACATGTAAACAGGCTGTTACATGAGACAAATGACGAAAAAGCCAAGATTAAAAATTGTATCCTTCAGGTTCAAACGGAAAAAGAAAGACTTGAAGACATTTTAAGCAAGATTTTCTTAACACATAATGAAGAAAAAGTCAAGGAAGATGACCTCAGAAGACAAACAAAAGAAGTGGAAATCATGAAAAAGGAATTACAGAGTGAAAGAGCAAAAGTGGAGAGTCTGATGAGGAATCTGAAGAAGAAGCAAGAAGAGCTTGAACGTGCAAAGGGAATCATGAGTGAAGAAAAAGAAGAGATGAAAGAGATGAAGACTGACATTGCCAAAGAACGAGAACTGTTGTTGAAGGAAAGGAGAAATATGGAAGAAGAGCGGTCTGAGATGGAAATGAGAGGAGACCAAGTCATGGATGAAATGAAATTGCTAGAGATTCTGAAAGTGAAACTTCAACAACTGAAGGAGGATATAAAAGCCAAAATGGAGAGATTACTACAAAATGTTGACAACAGGTCAAGGCTGCAAACAGTGTTGGAAGAAAAACTTCCAACCAAAGACGAACTGAAAGAAAGCATTCGCTGTTTCACTGAAATGTTAGAGAGAGAAAAGGAAGGTGTGAGAAGTATCCTTTCAGACATGGTCACCAAGAGAGAATGCACAGAAAATGAATGGAAGAAGCAGTTTGAACTGGACAAACGAGAACTTGATAAAGTGAAAGAAGATCTGAAACATGACAGAGAAGATCTGGAGAGAGAAAGTGAGGTGTTGAATAAAGAGAAAATGGATTTGAAGGTGTTGATGTCTGACATCAAGAAACAATTTGAAATATTGGAAGAAAAGAAACAAAATATAAAAGAAGAACGAGACTCAATGGAAACCATAAAGCTTGAACTGCTCAATAAGATGGAACATGTAAACAGGCTGTTACATGAGACAAATGACGAAAAAGCCAAGATTAAAAATTGTATCCTTCAGGTTCAAACGGAAAAAGAAAGACTTGAAGACATTTTAAGCAAGATTTTCTTAACACATAATGAAGAAAAAGTCAAGGAAGATGACCTCAGAAGACAAACAAAAGAAGTGGAAATCATGAAAAAGGAATTACAGAGTGAAAGAGCAAAAGTGGAGAGTCTGATGAGGAATCTGAAGAAGAAGCAAGAAGAGCTTGAACGTGCAAAGGGAATCATGAGTGAAGAAAAAGAAGAGATGAAAGAGATGAAGACTGACATTGCCAAAGAACGAGAACTGTTGTTGAAGGAAAGGAGAAATATGGAAGAAGAGCGGTCTGAGATGGAAATGAGAGGAGACCAAGTCATGGATGAAATGAAATTGCTAGAGATTCTGAAAGTGAAACTTCAACAACTGAAGGAGGATATAAAAGCCAAAATGGAGAGATTACTACAAAATGTTGACAACAGGTCAAGGCTGCAAACAGTGTTGGAAGAAAAACTTCCAACCCAAGACGAACTGAAAGAAAGCATTCGCTGTTTCACTGAAATGTTAGAGAGAGAAAAGGAAGGTGTGAGAAGTATCCTTTCAGACATGGTCACCAAGAGAGAATGCACAGAAAATGAATGGAAGAAGCAGTTTGAACTGGACAAACGAGAGCTTGATAAAGTGAAAGAAGATCTGAGACACGACAGAGAAGATCTGGAGAGAGAAAGTGAGGTTCTGAATAAAGAGAAAATGGATTTGAAGGTGTTGATGTCTGACATCAAGAAACAATTTGAAATATTGGAAGAAAAGAAACAAAATATAAAAGAAGAACGAGACTCAATGGAAACCATAAAGCTTGAACTGCTCAATAAGATGGAACATGTAAACAGGCTGTTACATGAGACAAATGACGAAAAAGCCAAGATTAAAAATTGTATCCTTCAGGTTCAAATGGAAAAAGAAAGACTTGAAGACATTTTAAGCAAGATTTTCTTAACACATAATGAAGAAAAAGTCAAGGAAGATGGCCTCAGAAGACAAACAAAAGAAGTGGAAATCATGAAAAAGGAATTACAGAGTGAAAGAGCAAAAGTGGAGAGTCTGATGAGGAATCTGAAGAAGAAGCAAGAAGAGCTTGAACGTGCAAAGGGAATCATGAGTGAAGAAAAAGAAGAGATGAAAGAGATGAAGACTGACATTGCCAAAGAACGAGAACTGTTGTTGAAGGAAAGGAGAAATATGGAAGAAGAGCGGTCTGAGATGGAAATGAGAGGAGACCAAGTCATGGATGAAATGAAATTGCTAGAGATTCTGAAAGTGAAACTTCAACAACTGAAGGAGGATATAAAAGCCAAAATGGAGAGATTACTACAAAATGTTGACAACAGGTCAAGGCTGCAAACAGTGTTGGAAGAAAAACTTCCAACCCAAGACGAACTGAAAGAAAGCATTCGCTGTTTCACTGAAATGTTAGAGAGAGAAAAGGAAGGTGTGAGAAGTATCCTTTCAGAAATGGTCACCAAGAGAGAAAGCACAGAAAATGAATGGAAGCAGCAGTTTGAACTGGACAAACGAGAGCTTGATGAAGTGAAAGAAGATCTGAGACACGACAGAGAAGATCTGGAGAGAGAAAGTGAGGTGTTGAATAAAGAGAAAATGGATTTGAAGGTGTTGATGTCTGACATCAAGAAACAATTTGAAATATTGGAAGAAAAGAAACAAAATATAAAAGAAGAACGAGACTCAATGGAAACCATAAAGCTTGAACTGCTCAATAAGATGGAACATGTAAACAGGCTGTTACATGAGACAAATGACGAAAAAGCCAAGATTAAAAATTGTATCCTTCAGGTTCAAACGGAAAAAGAAAGACTTGAAGACATTTTAAGCAAGATTTTCTTAACACATAATGAAGAAAAAGTCAAGGAAGATGACCTCAGAAGTCAAACAAAAGAAGTGGAAATCATGAAAAAGGAATTACAGAGTGAAAGAGCAAAAGTGGAGAGTCTGATGAGGAATCTGAAGAAGAAGCAAGAAGAGCTTGAACGTGCAAAGGGAATCATGAGTGAAGAAAAAGAAGAGATGAAAGAGATGAAGACTGACATTGCCAAAGAACGAGAACTGTTGTTGAAGGAAAGGAGAAATATGGAAGAAGAGCGGTCTGAGATGGAAATGAGAGGAGACCAAGTCATGGATGAAATGAAATTGCTAGAGATTCTGAAAGTGAAACTTCAACAACTGAAGGAGGATATAAAAGCCAAAATGGAGAGATTACTACAAAATGTTGACAACAGGTCAAGGCTGCAAACAGTGTTGGAAGAAAAACTTCCAACCCAAGACGAACTGAAAGAAAGCATTCGCTGTTTCACTGAAATGTTAGAGAGAGAAAAGGAAGGTGTGAGAAGTATCCTTTCAGAAATGGTCACCAAGAGAGAAAGCACAGAAAATGAATGGAAGCAGCAGTTTGAACTGGACAAACGAGAGCTTGATGAAGTGAAAGAAGATCTGAGACACGACAGAGAAGATCTGGAGAGAGAAAGTGAGGTGTTGAATAAAGAGAAAATGGATTTGAAGGTGTTGATGTCTGACATCAAGAAACAATTTGAAATATTGGAAGAAAAGAAACAAAATATAAAAGAAGAACGAGACTCAATGGAAACCATAAAGCTTGAACTGCTCAATAAGATGGAACATGTAAACAGGCTGTTACATGAGACAAATGACGAAAAAGCCAAGATTAAAAATTGTATCCTTCAGGTTCAAACGGAAAAAGAAAGACTTGAAGACATTTTAAGCAAGATTTTCTTAACACATAATGAAGAAAAAGTCAAGGAAGATGACCTCAGAAGTCAAACAAAAGAAGTGGAAATCATGAAAAAGGAATTACAGAGTGAAAGAGCAAAAGTGGAGAGTCTGATGAGGAATCTGAAGAAGAAGCAAGAAGAGCTTGAACGTGCAAAGGGAATCATGAGTGAAGAAAAAGAAGAGATGAAAGAGATGAAGACTGACATTGCCAAAGAACGAGAACTGTTGTTGAAGGAAAGGAGAAATATGGAAGAAGAGCGGTCTGAGATGGAAATGAGAGGAGACCAAGTCATGGATGAAATGAAATTGCTAGAGATTCTGAAAGTGAAACTTCAACAACTGAAGGAGGATATAAAAGCCAAAATGGAGAGATTACTACAAAATGTTGACAACAGGTCAAGGCTGCAAACAGTGTTGGAAGAAAAACTTCCAACCCAAGACGAACTGAAAGAAAGCATTCGCTGTTTCACTGAAATGTTAGAGAGAGAAAAGGAAGGTGTGAGAAGTATCCTTTCAGAAATGGTCACCAAGAGAGAATGCACAGAAAATGAATGGAAGCAGCAGTTTGAACTGGACAAACGAGAACTTGATAAAGTGAAAGAAGATCTGAGACACGACAGAGAAGATCTGGAGAGAGAAAGTGAGGTTCTGAATAAAGAGAAAATGGATTTGAAGGTGTTGATGTCTGACATCAAGAAACAATTTGAAATATTGGAAGAAAAGAAACAAAATATAAAAGAAGAACGAGACTCAATGGAAACCATAAAGCTTGAACTGCTCAATAAGATGGAACATGTAAACAGGCTGTTACATGAGACAAATGACGAAAAAGCCAAGATTAAAAATTGTATCCTTCAGGTTCAAATGGAAAAAGAAAGACTTGAAGACATTTTAAGCAAGATTTTCTTAACACATAATGAAGAAAAAGTCAAGGAAGATGGCCTCAGAAGACAAACAAAAGAAGTGGAAATCATGAAAAAGGAATTACAGAGTGAAAGAGCAAAAGTGGAGAGTCTGATGAGGAATCTGAAGAAGAAGCAAGAAGAGCTTGAACGTGCAAAGGGAATCATGAGTGAAGAAAAAGAAGAGATGAAAGAGATGAAGACTGACATTGCCAAAGAACGAGAACTGTTGTTGAAGGAAAGGAGAAATATGGAAGAAGAGCGGTCTGAGATGGAAATGAGAGGAGACCAAGTCATGGATGAAATGAAATTGCTAGAGATTCTGAAAGTGAAACTTCAACAACTGAAGGAGGATATAAAAGCCAAAATGGAGAGATTACT
Source organism: Rhamphochromis sp. 'chilingali' (assembly GCF_963969265.1). Taxonomy (NCBI): domain Eukaryota; kingdom Metazoa; phylum Chordata; class Actinopteri; order Cichliformes; family Cichlidae; genus Rhamphochromis; species Rhamphochromis sp. 'chilingali'. Next base: position 6,607,755 of record NC_137946.1, on the reverse strand, counting down.
ACAAAATGTTGACAACAGGTCAAGGCTGCAAACAGTGTTGGAAGAAAAACTTCCAACCCAAGACGAACTGAAAGAAAGCATTCGCTGTTTCACTGAAATGTTAGAGAGAGAAAAGGAAGGTGTGAGAAGTATCCTTTCAGAAATGGTCACCAAGAGAGAAAGCACAGAAAATGAATGGAAGCAGCAGTTTGAACTGGACAAACGAGAGCTTGATGAAGTGAAAGAAGATCTGAGACACGACAGAGAAGATCTGGAGAGAGAAAGTGAGGTGTTGAATAAAGAGAAAATGGATTTGAAGGTGTTGATGTCTGACATCAAGAAACAATTTGAAATATTGGAAGAAAAGAAACAAAATATAAAAGAAGAACGAGACTCAATGGAAACCATAAAGCTTGAACTGCTCAATAAGATGGAACATGTAAACAGGCTGTTACATGAGACAAATGACGAAAAAGCCAAGATTAAAAATTGTATCCTTCAGGTTCAAACGGAAAAAGAAAGACTTGAAGACATTTTAAGCAAGATTTTCTTAACACATAATGAAGAAAAAGTCAAGGAAGATGACCTCAGAAGTCAAACAAAAGAAGTGGAAATCATGAAAAAGGAATTACAGAGTGAAAGAGCAAAAGTGGAGAGTCTGATGAGGAATCTGAAGAAGAAGCAAGAAGAGCTTGAACGTGCAAAGGGAATCATGAGTGAAGAAAAAGAAGAGATGAAAGAGATGAAGACTGACATTGCCAAAGAACGAGAACTGTTGTTGAAGGAAAGGAGAAATATGGAAGAAGAGCGGTCTGAGATGGAAATGAGAGGAGACCAAGTCATGGATGAAATGAAATTGCTAGAGATTCTGAAAGTGAAACTTCAACAACTGAAGGAGGATATAAAAGCCAAAATGGAGAGATTACTACAAAATGTTGACAACAGGTCAAGGCTGCAAACAGTGTTGGAAGAAAAACTTCCAACCCAAGACGAACTGAAAGAAAGCATTCGCTGTTTCACTGAAATGTTAGAGAGAGAAAAGGAAGGTGTGAGAAGTATCCTTTCAGAAATGGTCACCAAGAGAGAAAGCACAGAAAATGAATGGAAGCAGCAGTTTGAACTGGACAAACGAGAGCTTGATGAAGTGAAAGAAGATCTGAGACACGACAGAGAAGATCTGGAGAGAGAAAGTGAGGTGTTGAATAAAGAGAAAATGGATTTGAAGGTGTTGATGTCTGACATCAAGAAACAATTTGAAATATTGGAAGAAAAGAAACAAAATATAAAAGAAGAACGAGACTCAATGGAAACCATAAAGCTTGAACTGCTCAATAAGATGGAACATGTAAACAGGCTGTTACATGAGACAAATGACGAAAAAGCCAAGATTAAAAATTGTATCCTTCAGGTTCAAATGGAAAAAGAAAGACTTGAAGACATTTTAAGCAAGATTTTCTTAACACATAATGAAGAAAAAGTCAAGGAAGATGGCCTCAGAAGACAAACAAAAGAAGTGGAAATCATGAAAAAGGAATTACAGAGTGAAAGAGCAAAAGTGGAGAGTCTGATGAGGAATCTGAAGAAGAAGCAAGAAGAGCTTGAACGTGCAAAGGGAATCATGAGTGAAGAAAAAGAAGAGATGAAAGAGATGAAGACTGACATTGCCAAAGAACGAGAACTGTTGTTGAAGGAAAGGAGAAATATGGAAGAAGAGCGGTCTGAGATGGAAATGAGAGGAGACCAAGTCATGGATGAAATGAAATTGCTAGAGATTCTGAAAGTGAAACTTCAACAACTGAAGGAGGATATAAAAGCCAAAATGGAGAGATTACTACAAAATGTTGACAACAGGTCAAGGCTGCAAACAGTGTTGGAAGAAAAACTTCCAACCCAAGACGAACTGAAAGAAAGCATTCGCTGTTTCACTGAAATGTTAGAGAGAGAAAAGGAAGGTGTGAGAAGTATCCTTTCAGAAATGGTCACCAAGAGAGAATGCACAGAAAATGAATGGAAGAAGCAGTTTGAACTGGACAAACGAGAGCTTGATAAAGTGAAAGAAGATCTGAGACACGACAGAGAAGATCTGGAGAGAGAAAGTGAGGTTCTGAATAAAGAGAAAATGGATTTGAAGGTGTTGATGTCTGACATCAAGAAACAATTTGAAATATTGGAAGAAAAGAAACAAAATATAAAAGAAGAACGAGACTCAATGGAAACCATAAAGCTTGAACTGCTCAATAAGATGGAACATGTAAACAGGCTGTTACATGAGACAAATGACGAAAAAGCCAAGATTAAAAATTGTATCCTTCAGGTTCAAACGGAAAAAGAAAGACTTGAAGACATTTTAAGCAAGATTTTCTTAACACATAATGAAGAAAAAGTCAAGGAAGATGACCTCAGAAGTCAAACAAAAGAAGTGGAAATCATGAAAAAGGAATTACAGAGTGAAAGAGCAAAAGTGGAGAGTCTGATGAGGAATCTGAAGAAGAAGCAAGAAGAGCTTGAACGTGCAAAGGGAATCATGAGTGAAGAAAAAGAAGAGATGAAAGAGATGAAGACTGACATTGCCAAAGAACGAGAACTGTTGTTGAAGGAAAGGAGAAATATGGAAGAAGAGCGGTCTGAGATGGAAATGAGAGGAGACCAAGTCATGGATGAAATGAAATTGCTAGAGATTCTGAAAGTGAAACTTCAACAACTGAAGGAGGATATAAAAGCCAAAATGGAGAGATTACTACAAAATGTTGACAACAGGACAAGGCTGCAAACAGTGTTGGAAGAAAAACTTCCAACCCAAGACGAACTGAAAGAAAGCATTCGCTGTTTCACTGAAATGTTAGAGAGAGAAAAGGAAGGTGTGAGAAGTATCCTTTCAGAAATGGTCACCAAGAGAGAAAGCACAGAAAATGAATGGAATCAGCAGTTTGAACTGGACAAACGAGAGCTTGATGAAGTGAAAGAAGATCTGAGACACGACAGAGAAGATCTGGAGAGAGAAAGTGAGGTGCTGAATAAAGAGAAAATGGATTTGAAGGTGTTGATGTCTGACATCAAGAAACAATTTGAAATATTGGAAGAAAAGAAACAAAATATAAAAGAAGAACGAGACTCAATGGAAACCATAAAGCTTGAACTGCTCAATAAGATGGAACATGTAAACAGGCTGTTACATGAGACAAATGACGAAAAAGCCAAGATTAAAAATTGTATCCTTCAGGTTCAAATGGAAAAAGAAAGACTTGAAGACATTTTAAGCAAGATTTTCTTAACACATAATGAAGAAAAAGTCAAGGAAGATGACCTCAGAAGACAAACAAAAGAAGTGGAAATCATGAAAAAGGAATTACAGAGTGAAAGAGCAAAAGTGGAGAGTCTGATGAGGAATCTGAAGAAGAAGCAAGAAGAGCTTGAACGTGCAAAGGGAATCATGAGTGAAGAAAAAGAAGAGATGAAAGAGATGAAGACTGACATTGCCAAAGAACGAGAACTGTTGTTGAAGGAAAGGAGAAATATGGAAGAAGAGCGGTCTGAGATGGAAATGAGAGGAGACCAAGTCATGGATGAAATGAAATTGCTAGAGATTCTGAAAGTGAAACTTCAACAACTGAAGGAGGATATAAAAGCCAAAATGGAGAGATTACTACAAAATGTTGACAACAGGTCAAGGCTGCAAACAGTGTTGGAAGAAAAACTTCCAACCCAAGACGAACTGAAAGAAAGCATTCGCTGTTTCACTGAAATGTTAGAGAGAGAAAAGGAAGGTGTGAGAAGTATCCTTTCAGAAATGGTCACCAAGAGAGAATGCACAGAAAATGAATGGAAGCAGCAGTTTGAACTGGACAAACGAGAGCTTGATAAAGTGAAAGAAGATCTGAGACACGACAGAGAAGATCTGGAGAGAGAAAGTGAGGTTCTGAATAAAGAGAAAATGGATTTGAAGGTGTTGATGTCTGACATCAAGAAACAATTTGAAATATTGGAAGAAAAGAAACAAAATATAAAAGAAGAACGAGACTCAATGGAAACCATAAAGCTTGAACTGCTCAATAAGATGGAACATGTAAACAGGCTGTTACATGAGACAAATGACGAAAAAGCCAAGATTAAAAATTGTATCCTTCAGGTTCAAACGGAAAAAGAAAGACTTGAAGACATTTTAAGCAAGATTTTCTTAACACATAATGAAGAAAAAGTCAAGGAAGATGACCTCAGAAGTCAAACAAAAGAAGTGGAAATCATGAAAAAGGAATTACAGAGTGAAAGAGCAAAAGTGGAGAGTCTGATGAGGAATCTGAAGAAGAAGCAAGAAGAGCTTGAACGTGCAAAGGGAATCATGAGTGAAGAAAAAGAAGAGATGAAAGAGATGAAGACTGACATTGCCAAAGAACGAGAACTGTTGTTGAAGGAAAGGAGAAATATGGAAGAAGAGCGGTCTGAGATGGAAATGAGAGGAGACCAAGTCATGGATGAAATGAAATTGCTAGAGATTCTGAAAGTGAAACTTCAACAACTGAAGGAGGATATAAAAGCCAAAATGGAGAGATTACTACAAAATGTTGACAACAGGTCAAGGCTGCAAACAGTGTTGGAAGAAAAACTTCCAACCCAAGACGAACTGAAAGAAAGCATTCGCTGTTTCACTGAAATGTTAGAGAGAGAAAAGGAAGGTGTGAGAAGTATCCTTTCAGACATGGTCACCAAGAGAGAATGCACAGAAAATGAATGGAAGAAGCAGTTTGAACTGGACAAACGAGAACTTGATAAAGTGAAAGAAGATCTGAGACATGACAGAGAAGATCTGGAGAGAGAAAGTGAGGTGTTGAATAAAGAGAAAATGGATTTGAAGGTGTTGATGTCTGACATCAAGAAACAATTTGAAATATTGGAAGAAAAGAAACAAAATATAAAAGAAGAACGAGACTCAATGGAAACCATAAAGCTTGAACTGCTCAATAAGATGGAACATGTAAACAGGCTGTTACATGAGACAAATGACGAAAAAGCCAAGATTAAAAATTGTATCCTTCAGGTTCAAACGGAAAAAGAAAGACTTGAAGACATTTTAAGCAAGATTTTCTTAACACATAATGAAGAAAAAGTCAAGGAAGATGACCTCAGAAGACAAACAAAAGAAGTGGAAATCATGAAAAAGGAATTACAGAGTGAAAGAGCAAAAGTGGAGAGTCTGATGAGGAATCTGAAGAAGAAGCAAGAAGAGCTTGAACGTGCAAAGGGAATCATGAGTGAAGAAAAAGAAGAGATGAAAGAGATGAAGACTGACATTGCCAAAGAACGAGAACTGTTGTTGAAGGAAAGGAGAAATATGGAAGAAGAGCGGTCTGAGATGGAAATGAGAGGAGACCAAGTCATGGATGAAATGAAATCGCTAGAGATTCTTAAAGTGAAACTAATTGCGAGGAAATCCCTGAAAGGTGAACTGTCTGATGTACAACCCAGAGAGGACATCCTCAGTAGTGTTACAATCTCTACAAGAAACCTTATAGGAAAACTAAATAGACTGATTCATCAAGACTTGCCGACATATATTAAGAGAGTAGAGGGGGAAAATGAAAAAATATTACAAGTGATCTCCACATATGAACAAAATTGTGTCAGAATTTATAAGCAGAAAATTAAAATTACTGCAGATTATGACAAGATACAACAACAAAAGAAACATGTGTTTAAGACAACGTTTGACAAAGCAATCCAAACTGAGGATGTTGTAAAACAATGCTTACATGAGCATCAGGATGAAGAGACCAATGAACATGAATTTAAGCAGAGGATGAAGGATGTTGCAGTTAATCTTGAAGGAAGCAAAAGATACTTGACACCTGACAAGGAAGGTCTGCTGTTAGTAGGAGAAGGTGAAGAATTTGGAAATGTCAAGAAAACAAATCTTGCAACGTTGTCCATCTTGTCAGCAGAGGAAGATGACTTCACACAGAAGGGAATTTTAAAAACTGAGTTTTTGAAACAAATCTGGAAGGACACTAGAATAGAACGAAATGAAATAAATCAGATGAAGCTCAGAGGTCAAAAAATGAGAAACAATATGGATAAAAGAGTAAAGGTGATCAATCATTTTGTTAGGAGATCAATATTTCAGAAAGAAAAGACATCAGTTGAGAAAACAAGAAAAATGTTGGAACATGGGCAAAGTAATACGTTTTTATCTGTAAGTGGCAGGGATGGAGAACACAAATCACTTGATGAAAAATATACCGAGCTCCAACAACTTAAGGTCCGCATGCTTAGTGAGATTGAGAAATTCTACATACAAAACAAAGCATCTAAGACACTGACAACTAGCAACAAAGCTAATCAAACAGTTCAACTAGATTCTCCAAATATCTATCAAGAGCAAATAAAGGTAGAAGAATCTGAAGCAGCACCAGAGAGATCTCCTGGACTCCTCAGTCAGCTCAGACTTTCCTGTTATCGCTGTTGCTCCCGTTATTGTGCCTACTGCAAGCAAGGATGTATAAAGAAAAAATGAGAGGCAAGAAAAGTGCTACATAAAAATCAGTCCATTTACCTTTTGTTTTACTTTTTAGTTATATTAATATGTGTGTATTTGGAAAATGTGTTTTTCCCGTTAATAATATTAACCTAACAACGTAAGAGTACCAGTCTGATGTCAATCATCTAATTTTTAAACAACTAGTTATGTAATGTAAAAGTATTCCTTTAACATGTTATTTTTTTCACAAATGCAAAATATTAAAGTTTAACAGATAATCTTAACATTTCTAATTACATTTTTATGCTGATTTCTAATTAATCTTCTTTCAACATATTTATTCTGTTGTCTTGTGTTAGAATACAGAAGCACAAAGAATACAGTAAAATCAAAACTAACAAGAATATTTGAAAACTGTGACTCCATATATATTCATATTTAAATGAAAGAAAAATGCATGTTTAACATAAATTTGATCCCTAAATAAATCTTTTTCCAAAACCATTCACATCACTGCAATATTTTTCTTTTGGTAAATTTCGAATTATATAAGAACCCAATTGTTTGAAACATTATTTAAATTAATTACACAGTTAATTGTAAATTGACAAATTAAATATAAAACTCATGCCATCTAATTATCTTCATTGGGGTATATCATGTACACATACATATATATATATATATATATTTATATGTCATATATAAACCCTTTGTCACGGCTGCCGAGGCGAGCCGTGTGGTGTAGAAGGGAGAAAGGACCCAAAACGCAGGCAGTAGATGATAATGCTAGTGATGTTTTATTTACACAGTGGTGAGATGGCAAAACAGGCAAAGAGGGAAGACAAAACTAAAGACCTACACTGGGAAAGCTAAATGACAAACCTGAGAGGGTTCCAGAATGGGGGAGAGGCAGTGACGAACCGGCAACAGGCAGGAGAACATCAAAGCTGACGGGACAGGGGAAACGTAAACTGAACACACTCACATGAGATAGAGACCTTCAGAATAAAACAGGAAACTCACAGACACAGAACTGGACAAGACGCTGAACTAAACAGACAGATTCACACACAGACAGTGTGACACCATAGACAGACAGAACACAGAAGTGGAACCAGGGAAAGCACAGAACAGAAACCTAACAAATGGCAATTCGTAACAGAATATGTATAAATGAACAAAAGCATAAAGAAACATAAAACACTGAGTCGGCAGACTCAGGACCATGACACCCTTTGCTACGGTAGTATAGACCTGGAAAGTGTAGACAAAATAAACAACACTTGATTCTGTAACTTGCCTGATTCTTCAATACAATTTTTATTGTGTTTTTAGTGAAATGATTTTCTATATAATATTTAGAAAATCCTTATTAGAATTCAGAATCTTTTTTCAAAAGATTTTAGAAAGTTCTTTCAATCTTGGGAAAGAGGACCAATAAGACAACAGGCCTAGTTAGATCTTTAAATGAACCCAGCTTCATTTGTTGATCTATCCAACAAGGTTATAATGGTTGACACCCTATCTGAAGCCGAGATTCTAATAATTAATCCTTTAGGTCAGTGGTTCTCAAACTTTTCACAATGAGTACCACCGTATAAAATATATGGTTCTTAAAGTACCACCCTTATGCCCGACATTAAAGTACAGTAGTATAGGCCTATTTAACACCATATACAGTTTACACAAGACAATTTTATTTCTTATATGGATGTTATTTATTTTAACTGTCATAAACAGGATGCGACAAGTGATATAATAACAACTGTACTGCATTAAGACATCAAAGCAGGTGGGATATCCGGTCTTTAAGTGATGACATATGAACCCTGCTTCCAGGTCCAAACTACTCTGTGTTTATTAAAGCTGTTGTGTCTTAATGCTTTGTATCTTTTTCTATTTAATCTGAACAAGCCCCTAAAAAAAGTCAGTGATCACTGTCGGCCTCTCTCAGTTTTTATTATCACTATTCATTTTAAAGCTCAGTTTTTAAAACCTTACGATGCAATTACAGCCCAGCCCATGCAGCAATACATTAATGACTAACCTCGTTAAATATTCAGGAATTAGAAAAAAACATCAAATCACTAGAAGAAGCCTACGCGTCCCACCAAGATCAGGAAACATTGAACAAAATACGCAAAACAAAACTAGAATTAAATGAGATAATTGATAAAAAAACAAAATTCTTAGTACAAAGACTACGCCTACAAAATTATGAACATGGTAATAAATCCGGTCAATTTCTAGCAAACCAGCTAAAAATAAATAAAGAAAAAACAACTAAATGTGCTGTTCAAGATTCATCTGGGAACACAATATATGATCCGATACAAATAAACAACATTTTCAGGGATTTCTATAAAACGTTGTATTCACCACAAATAAACCCATCTAAAAAAGAAATTGATCAGTTTTTGGACAACATAACTCTTCCAAAATTATTGGACACTCAAGCAATGGCACTGGATTCACCACTGACACCAGGTGAACTCCAAGAAGCCCTGATAAGTATGCCCAATAATAAGGCTCCAGGTCCAGACGGCTTTCCTGCAGAATTCTACAAAGAATTCTGGTCGATTCTAGCACCAGTTTTCTACAGAACGTTGTTGGAAATTAAAGAAAAGGGCAGACTTCCATCAAATATGAATTCTGCAAACATTAATCTCCTGCTAAAACCAGGCAAAGACCCTGTATATCCCTCAAGCTATCGTCCAATATCCCTTATAAACGTAGACCTTAAAATAATCTGCAAAGCTCTCTCAAAGAGACTGGAGAAAATAACCCCCCTCTTAATTCATCCTGACCAAACTGGTTTCATAAAAGGTAGGCACTCATCAACAAATACACGTAGATTACTTAATTTGATAGACTACTCATACAGTAAAAACCTAGAAACTACAATATTCTCTTTAGACGCAGAAAAAGCATTCGACAGTTAACTGGAAATTTCTATTTGCAACTTTACACAAATTTGGTTTTGGATCCTCTTTCATAAACTGGTTAAAAATATTATATAATTCCCCAACAGCTTGTGTTAGAACAAATGACCAGACATCCTCCAGCTTCTGTCTCTTGAGGGGCACCAGGCAGGGATGCCCACTCTCCCCTTCACTGTTTGCAATTTTTATTGAACCACTAGCAGCAGCAATTAGACAGAATTCAGTAATTAAGGGCATAAAATGCAAGAACGTGGAACATAAAATCAGCCTTTATGCGGATGATGTGTTACTCTTTCTCCAAAATTCACAAACCAATATCTCTGGGGTGATTGAATTGATAAACTCTTTTGCAAGAATATCAGATTACTCAATTAACTGGTCAAAATCTACAGTTCTACCGATTAATTGCTCCCTCCATAACTCCTCTTCTACACCACTGCAATCGGGAAATATAAAATATTTAGGTATTAATGTTTCTCCCAAGCTTGCAGATCTAACTAAATTAAACCATATCCCACTTTTAAAGAAGGTAGAAGATGATCTGGCTAGATGGAAATGTCTACCCATATCACTCATGGGAAGGGTTGCCGCTATAAAAATGATGGTCTTACCAAAAATAAATTATTTATTCTCAATGATCCCAACTAAACCGCCACAAGATTGGTTGAGATCTCTAGATTCATGTATGTCCAAATTCCTTTGGAAAAATAAACCCCCACGTATAAGCTTAAAAACACTACAAAAGACCAAGGATAAAGGAGGACTAGAACTGCCTAACTTTCAGCACTACTTCTTAGCCAACAGGCTTCAGTTTATCTCAGGATGGCTAAAACATACCCTCTTAGATGAACCTTGGCTAGATGTAGAACAAGCACTCTGCAATAATCTAGAGATCTCAGACCTACCATTTATCAGCTCAAACATCCAACGACATGAATGCTTTAAAAGCATCAACATCAGCTCTTCTCTGACAGCATGGTGGGAGTTTCTAAAATTGACGGCGTCTTCATTAATCCCATGCAAACGTACACCTATCTGGAACAACCCTGACATATTACAAAACAATAATATGATAAACTTTTCAGATTGGAGTGGTAAAGGAATCAAATATTTAGAACATATACTAGAAGGAACAGAATTTTTTTCATTTGACAGACTAGTTACACAATATGGGATCAACAAGAAAAGATTTTTAGAATATCAACAAATTAAATCCATAGTAAAAAAGAAATTTAAACCGGGTCAAGTTGAACTACAAACACCACCAAGTGTGGTTCAATTTCTTACTCTTAAAACCCCCAAATTACTATCCAAAATATACAGAATGCTTTCTAAAACAGATGAATCAATATCACTTCCTATTGCAAAATGGGAAGCGGATTTATCAGTTAACTTAGACCTAAACTTCTGGTCTCAGATTTGCTTAAAAACCTTTAATCTAATTAGAAATCCCAGTCTTCAATTAATTCAATACAAAATATTACATAGAGTGCACTATACAGGTCAACGGATGTTCAAGATGGGCTTTACGTCTACCAACAACTGCTCACACTGCCAAACCAATTCACTGGACAATTATACCCACGCTCTTTGGTTCTGTCCACCAGTTCAGAAGTTTTGGCGCAAGATATGTGAAGACTTATCGAAGTGTCTGAAATGTAACATTCCAACTTCCCCCTTAGTGTGTTTGTTGGGCAGTTTAGATAATGTCACTTCAGAAAAGAATATCTCCCATATGGTTTTCACTGCCCTATGCATAGCCAAGAAAACAGTCCTCATGAACTGGAAAAATAAAAATAATCTTAATTCTAACCAATATAGAAATTATCTATTAGATTACATTAGTCTTGATACAGCCTCTGCCACCACATCAGATCAATTGCTCTGGGCTCCTTTGATCAGCTCCATCACCTAGTGGGGGTGGGGGGTCATAGTCTGGTCCCGCCTTCACTGTTGTGATTGGTGTGGGGGTAGGGACAGGCTTAGGGCGTCGGGGGGTTCCCCGGAGGCATCTTCCTTGGGGGGCTCAACCCGGGGTAGCGGTCATGTCCGGTTAGGGGCTCTGTTGGCTCTCAGGTGACTGTTTCCTCGCGGCTGCGTGCAGCGGGGCTAGGGGAGGGTCTGTGCTGACGGACGTGGGTTACTGACCTGGTAGCCTGGCTGCCCCTGAGTGGGTCCGGGATGGGCGTGAGGTTCTGGGGGCGCTCCGTCTCTGGGCTGGGACCCGGACCGGGCCTCGGGGGCTTGGGTCCTGGTTGGTGTGTTGCCGGGGTTGTGGGCGGGTGGGTGCATGGGGGCCCAGCCCTGGAGCGGGGTGCCGCCGGTGCATCGAGCCACCTGGGGGGCTCTTCAACTGGTGGGGGAGATTGTCACATCTTGCAGGAGCTTTCCTCTCTTCAGGAGCTCCCTCTGCAGGAGGGGGAGATACAGGAGAGGTGGAGGAAGATCTCAGCCTGGGTGTTTATTGTCTTATGTAGTCTGGAAGATGAGTGGATGGTGGGGTGGGTGCAGTTTTCTCTGTGGTGGGGTTGGGAGGACTGTCCCGGGCTCTGTGGGGCCGGGAGGCGCTGCTGCGCTGGGCCCCGGTCTGGATGGGCCTGGGCCCCCTTTCCCTGGCGGGTCGCGGAGTATGGGGGTGCCTACTGGGGTCAGCGGGGGAGCTGGCCCCAGGGAAGGGTCACTTGCCCCTCCCTTCCTTCCCTCCCCATCTCCAGCTGCCTCCCTCTTCCCGCTCCACCACAACCACCCACACATGCAGGACCTTGGAGTAGGGGTATGTCACCAGGGTGCAGAGGAGGCTACCCCCCCCCCCCCCCCCCCTGTCCCCTTCTGGCTGCCTCTGCCTCAATTTTATCCCACAACTTAGACATTCACATTACTCACACTCTCATTACACATACATATAGGATCTTGGGGGTGGGCACGATACACGGAGTCCAAAGTACCATCAGGGTGTACACCCCACCCCTGGCATCGTTGCCCACCTCTCAATTTTAAATACACGTAGACATTGAGGGCTAGCAGGAGGGACCATGCGCTTACCTGCTGCTCTCTGGCAGGTAGCTCCAAGCCCTCCTGGGTTTTAAATGCACCTTAGAACACACATGCATCAACACTACAATGAGCGGGTGGAGGGAGGTTTGGAGTCTTCTCTCACCCCCATTCTCTGCGACCTGCTGGAGCGGGGGGGCTAGGAGGAGGAGTTGGCCGTCCGACTGCGGTCTGGAGTGTGGGGCCTTCCTGCTGCTGCAGAGTCGGGGCGGTCTGCCTCCCCCCACCGTAGGGAAAAGGGTAACACCACCTGGGTCTGGGTGCGGTTCCCCCCTCCAGGGGCAAGGGCACCTAGACCCGGTTTGTAGAGTACGCTTGGGGAGTGTGATCGTGTGTACAACGTCTCTTTATGTCTGTCTCCACGTTGGTTGAGTGTGGAGTAAGTGCATATGAGAGCATGAGGGTGGGAATGGATGTTTGTATCTGTGTGTGCCTGTATGTCTGTGTCTATATGTCAGGTTGGGTGTCAGGCGCCACCTCTCTGGGGACATCTCAGGCCCTCCAAGGTATGGAGGCCTATCTCCCCCTACCACCACTTCCCCTGCCAGTGGCGGTCCCCCTCGGACATCGGTGCGTTGGTGGTTCTTTGTGTCCGGGGGTGGGCGTCCAGGTACACACCGGCTCACTCCTTGGCGGCCGCTTGTCGGGGCCTGGAGCCTGGGGCTCGCTCGGGCCACTTCGGAGGTGGGGTGCCCCCGGCCTCTCGGCCTGGGGCTCGGTCACTCAGGCACGGCTGGCTGCCGGCGGAGCTCACGGGCACGTCACTGCAACTCCCCCTGGTTTCTGCTCCGCGGCTGCTGGGTGAGCCCTCATCTGGGACTCTCCTCAGCTCTTTCTGGGACAGTGGCGCAGCTGCCCCTCTGTTGGTCTTCCTTGGTCTCTTGTGTTCTGGGGGCCTCTGGATGTCTGGAGTTTTGATCTCCTCCATACCTGCTTCATGCCCTGAAGGACGGGACTGTGGCCCCCCCACACCCTCTAGCAGATTATTACATGAAGGAACCTTTTAAAAAACAAAAAACAAGCGCGTCCATGCTCACAGGTGTACACACGGGTGATCACACCCACAAACTACACCCTTTTTGGCTCCTACCTCAAAGCACACTGTGTTCTGTTGATCTTATGTGCTGCACAATAATGTTTAATATTTAGTATTTACTGTCATATTCCCATATATCATTGTGATGTTGTTTATTCTATTACTCTTGTTCTCTTCTGCTTGTTTTCTTTTTTCTTTCTCAGCAGGTGACCCAGGTGATTGATATATGCATTTTTTTTTCTCTGCCCGTTCTGTTGGTTTTTGTCTTTTGCCCTTCTCCCCCGTCCCTCTTCTCAGCTGTTTCTCTTTCCCTCTTTCTTTCTCCCCTTCTTTCCCCCAGTCAAGTCTGTCCCGTATTCAGTAAGTGAAAATAAAATAAACAATAAAAGGTGAATCAAATGGACCATTACGGCAAGGCTGGGATGGTCAATTTGGTAAAGTAAATCCGTTGGGCATCTTTCTTTGCCTTTAGACAACAATTCTGATGGCAAAAGAGCCAAACGGGACAGGCAAAAAAAAAAAAAAAAAAAAAAAAAAAGACTAACCTCGTATTGTGGATGGATTATCTCAGTTGTTCTCCTGACTGAAGTTTGGTCCGTTTACAGCATCCTGCCATGCATTTGTCCCTAACCATCAGGAACCCTCACGTTAACTTTTATCGAGTGGAAAAAGGTTAGCGTTCATCATCCAGCTTCACTGTGTTTATGTTATGCTACCATAGCTGTTTAGCTAGCCACCATGTAGCACAGTGGTTCCCAAACTTTTTTTCGCTGGGCCCCGCTTTGTTTTACAGAAAAATGTTCGCGGCCCCCCCCTCGCACACACGCGCACACATGCATGCACTAACACACGCATGCACTAACACATCCTCCAACCACACACACCCATATTTTGCTCAATTGTGGTTTATTTCACACCTCAAACATTTAGTAAACAATTAAGCAAATACAAGTAATCTGCAGGTAGTAAGAAAATAAACTACTAACTCGCTACGTCCGCACCTACACGGGTATTTTTGAAAACGCAGCTGTTTCGTCCACACGTAAACGGCTTTTCGAATCACCGAAAACTGAGATTTTTTAAAACTCATTTTTTGCGTTCACGTGTGGAAGAGGAATACAGAGTTCATCACGCAACATCAAATGTATGTGCCTATTTTCACGTCAGCTGTGCGCCACGTTATTGCTTACATGAGAGGAATTGCAGAATGGCAGATAAACCGTATTTTGTCTCTATCTTCAGGTTTTACACGCAGTTACTGTCCCTCTATTTAGAAAGGCAGAGGCGTCACGGTGTAATTATTTTACATGTAGTTGTTTTTTTCCTGTGTAATAATATTCAACATTGCTATCAATACATTTTTCCAAAAAAATGCCTCTCTGTGCAAAATGGGTTCAAAAACATAAACAGCTGTGGGATACTGTTTGTCCATGATTTAGACAGGGAAAACAAATTGTGGCAGGATCAGCCTGATGTTATTTGTATCCCACTGTAACTTTACTGTATAAAGAGCTAAAATCTCCAAAATGTCAGGAGTAGTTAGTCATTACAAGAAGTGTTTGTGAACTAAAAATCAAGAATGTGGGATACTGTTTGTCCATGATTTGAAGAGCCCAGCGCTGCTCCCGACGAAGGAAAGACCAATTCTGCAGGGGAGACCTACCTTGGCACTTGTGCTGGTGAAACCAGGGGAAGATATGCTTCACCATATTTTCTAGTCTTTGGCTTAGAATGAAGTTGGTTTGGAAACATATTCAGCTATGCTTCATCTCCTGCTTTGCGTTTGTGTAGGCGCCCCGTGCTAGCAGTGTCCAAGCGTTGTTTTTGGTATTTTTTCCCTTTTCATGCCGCGCACCCCCTGCAATGGCTCTGCGCCCCCCCTAGGGGGCGGGCCCCACACTTTGGGAAGGTCTGATGTAGCACATCATTATATACCAGCTAGCCCAACTTCAGTAACCCTACAAACGTCACTGCTGTTTAGTTTTCTGTCTTCATTTATGTCAGAAGTGATTGCAGATTTTTTCAGAAATCCCTTCAGAAATCCATTTTTCAGAAATCCTTCAATCAGAACATGGTATATTATTTAATCTTACATTTTTTTTGGGAGACTTCCCGCGTACCAGTTGACTGCCTTAAGTCAACTGGGACCATTCTGTGTAGTGTTTTTATGCTTTCCCAGTGGCTGTGTGAGTTTCTTTTGAGTTACTTCAGCTTCCCCCGACTATTCAAAGATGTGCTTGCTAGCTTACATGGTGATTTGATACCTACATGCACTGTAGGCGTGGATGTCACATGCTTAGCTGTCTCTCTGTACTGGCATTGCGATCTTCTGGTGAGCTGGTTGTACCAGTTTGTACCCTGATACAGCTGTGAGCAAGCTCAAGTCTTGTGACCTCAAGTTGGATAAGCAGTTAGAAAATGGATAGATGGGATATTGCTACTTAGTTGACCATCTATGTCGGAATATGTCAACGATTTTAGATGACAGCAGTGAATGGACTAAGTGAGTTGGTTTTAAATGTGAAGAGGAGCTTGTTTGTGACTAGATATTTTCTGAGCACTCAGTGTTTGCTTAAAAAGTCTGATAAAATTTTCCCCAGCTCATGACTGCCAAATGTAAGAAAAGAAAAATCAAGAAGTTGCTACACAAAAAAACGTTAACTTATTTTTAAAAGATTCTTCTACAACTGCTTTCTGCTTCTTATAAAATATATAAATATAGAAGAGTTAAATCCAAGCTAAATTCAGTTTCTTGTCTCATTTGTCTCTTGTCCCTTGTCTACAGCAAAAATAACAGTTTCACAAAACTGTGGAGGTCTTAGTAAGTTTACACTGTATGGCCTACAGGCCACAGCTCTTAATCTTTGAATGCAGGTGTTTTAGTTCCTTTGCTACATTTATGTAAAATCAAGTAACTACCCAGGCAATCTCACTAAATTTGAGGATGGTACTGTAATGGGATCCTGCCTTTGCAAGAAGTCAGTTTGCAAAATTTCATATCTCTTAGATATTCCACAGTCAACTTTAAGTGGTGTAACTAAGATATTTGCTCTGTGCAAAGCGTTAAATCAGGCACGGTTGTCTCACAGTAAAAGGTCCTGGGTTAAAATCCAAATGTAGGGTCTGTGTTGGCCCTGCAACATATGAGTGACTTGTCCAGGGCGTACCCAGCCTCTCACACTTACAGTGTTCACTGTGCTCATTTGTAAAGCGCTTTACAAACTCAAACATTATGGTTAACAGGCAGATTTTCCTGTTTGACTAAAGCTAGTCAAACAACGTAGAGCCACTTACTGCTACATCAGCCACTTACTGGTTAAATCAGCTTCACAGACAGTGTTACATCTATGGTTTTTGAGACCATGGCTCAATGGTGTAAATTAGCCTCTATATGTTTAGTGGTTCATGTCCTCTTTAAATGTTTAATAAAAAGTTTTTTTTAGCCCACACCGGTTGGAGCCATCTTACTGATGTATTTGTGGATGTTTGTTGTCTCATCCTGGACTGTGGTGCTGACACTCACCAGTCCCTGGCCTCCTTCCTTCCACTTTGTGTACAGCCTCAGGGTGCTGGACTTGGGGTGAAACCCTCAATGCATGGTCAGGAGCTTCCTTGTCTTGATGTCAGTGGCTTCTATCTCCTCCTTTGGCCCACTTATTCCAGCAGGGTACCTGATCATGGGCAGGGCATAGGTGTTGATACCCCGGATCTTGTTCTTACCGTTCAGCTGACTTCTCGGGACTTGCCTGACCCTCTGCAGGTACTTGGTGGTTGCAGCTTTTCTAGCGACCTCTTCATGGTTCCTATTTACCTGTGGTGCCCCCAGGTGTAGCTGTCCTCTATGTCTGCAATATTGCCTTCTGGTAGTTCGATCCCCTCAGTTATGACTACCTTCCCTCTCTTTGTTACCATCTGACTACACTTCTCCAGTCCAAATGACATGCCGATATCATTGCTGCATATCATGGTGGTGTGGGTCAGTGAATCAATGTCTCGTTCACTCTTGGCATACAGCTTGGCTGGTTCTGTAAAGAAAAGTAGAGATGGACCGATCCGATATTACATATCGGTATCGGTCCGATACTGACTTACATTACTGGATCGGATATCGGAGAGAAATAAAAAATGTAATCCGATCCTTTAAATATCAAAAAAGCACCTCACAAAACTTGCGACACGGCGTAACTCAGCTCATAACCGTAGCACGTGGGAGCAGTGTGCTCACGTGATAGAGCGGCTGTGTGTATTTGTAGCCTCACTACCAAACCAGCATTTCATCTGGAGGAAGTGATCCCAGAGAGAAGTAGAGCAAGTGTATAAGTTCATCTCTGAATGTTTGTAAAAGCATTCCCGCGTTAAGCTTAACAACCGATATATGGAGCGACTGCCTCTTCTCTCTCCCTCCCCTTCCTGCTGCTACCTCACTCATGAAACTGATCAATGATCAGCTGATCGTCTGTGAAGGTTCTCAGTCATCCCGGTCATCGTAGTCAAAGGAGCTTGCAAAGAAAAGCGTCTGGACTTCTTTAAGTTGCTTGAAGACGTTTCACCTCTCATCCGAGAGGTGGCTCTCATACAGAAGAGCCACCTCCACAGGACAAGACTCAGCAGTCCATCTGCATCTTAAGGATAAAGGACACTCTTTCAAGGATGCCAATGTTCACATTTTGGACAGAGAGGACAGATGGTTTGAAAGAGGAGTGAAAGAAGCCATCTATGTCCACTGTGAGCGGCCATCTTTGAACAGAGGCGGGGGTTTACGACACCAACTCTCTGCCATCTATAATCCAGTTTTGAGATCCCTCCCCAGACGCCTTAACGCCCACTCACATCCTGGGCCATCTGACCTCAGGAATTTGCATGATAAGGTGGGGCCAGGTTTCACAATGAACATACCTGAAACGCTGGCTGATTGGGACCCACACCCAGTTTCACACCTTGGCTCAGGCGATTAGAGGATCATCAGGGGGTCCTTTTGTCCCTCTGTGGGGGGTTACTCCCACTAGGTTTATATCTGGGACTCTCCACCATTTGACCTTAGAACTGAAGAAGCTTCTCGGATGAGAGGTGAAACGTCTTCAAGCAACTTAAAGAAGTCCAGACGCTTTTCTTTGCACGCTCCTTTGACGATCAGCTGATCGGCTTTTCTGTCGCGAGTTCATCTCTCTTGCTTGTTTTTGACCCACTTCATGCCAGAAAGAGGAAACCAGCGGCTGAACAACAGCAGCACGTTTTTACCTTGATAAGCTGTTGTTAGAATTTATTTAATATTACTTTCTACACCAGGATCATTTTCTACGTAGCTGACGGCTGGTAACTGTGCAGGGGCGGATCTAGCAAAGTTTAGCCAGGGGGGCCGATAGGGCATTAACAGGGAAAAAGGGGGCACAAAGACATACTTTTCTTTCTTATTCTCTGACCAAGTTATTCTCTGAACTGCAACCAACTTCAAAAAAAGTGTGCCAGCTACTGAAATTAGCTGTGGACTTGACTCCACAACAAAAAGAAGTGAAAAATCATCTCAAAAGATTCATCAGAGAGCTGGATAACATTAAACTTCAGAAATGTATGCGTTTCTGCACCGGATCTGACCTTATAGTAACAAACAGTATTTATGTAGAATTTCAAGATATGACAGAGTTTACAAGAAGACTGCAATTTTTAGTTAACGTAGGTTAAGGTATCAAAGTTTGGCATTTGTTATTGATTACAAAGGTTCCATTTAAAGTTGGTGAAAATATTTTTTAAAATTCCAGTATTTTCTTAATGTCATATTGTTTCTAAGCATACCTGTTATTCATCCATCAAATTGATTCAAGCTGCTTAAATGATTCAGTCTGTTTTGAAGACGGTTATTGATTACTGAGATCATAAATAAACAGTCACGTATACAGAGACACACAGTGCTTTAACTGTTACGACACACCCACACGCACACTCACTCACGTACGTACACACATACACACAGGTACGCGCACACAGTCACTCACGTGCACTCACATAGACACACGGGTACGCGCACACACAGGCACTCACGTGCTTGTGCATACACACACAGACACACGGAGTTTGCAGCACACCATGGGGGTTTTATGATGGGGTCACTTCTATAATGCTGGCTGTAACTAACAAAGACGTGGAAGATCTGCAGAGGGACACCGGCCTGGCACATCTCCCTTTCTAGAAGATGCATGCTTAAATGAAGATGAATAAAGATGAATAAAGGTTTTGTGAAATAACTACTGGGTTCCGGTGCCATCTCTGGATGCCCGGGGAATAAAAGAACCAGGGTAAAATTGATTTCTCAACAAGACTCAAGCGTTTTGTATCACTGTACATTGAAGCTTTTTATTACAAACAATTTACAATACTGAAAAAATGACAGGAAGTATTGTTTTCTGAAGTAACAAAGCAAAAGACCGCTGTCTCTCTTCAGTTGCTGAAATACTCCACAAGAGACCCGAGTCATGACAGCAAATTGTCAGGGGTTGCTGAGTGGATGTGGAGAAAAGGACTCAAACGCAGGACTCACGGTGAAGATGCAGGATGTTTATTGTGAGGGACGAATGACGAAAACAGGAGATGGCTGACTGACTGACTGACTGACTGACTGAATAACTGAATGAACGGCTGACTGATCTGAACTTGGGAGGCAAACATGGGGCATAGACAGCAGTGACAACATTAATGACGCGACGCCGACCAAGAGAGAACTGAGGACTTAAATACACTGGCTGAACAATGACTGATAGGTGACAGGTGAGTGAGCAGCTGAACACAATTGAACTAACGATGCATGGAATAAGAACTAGAACATAATGCACACAGAGTAACGTAACACAAAACAGGAAGTGGAACGTACAGAGGATAAACAGTGAACATGAACTGAAAATACTGGGTCAACGACCCAGAAACCCTGACACAAATGTGCTTCTGTTTGTTTTTTAACATGCTGTAGTTGCCTGACTGAACATATAAGTCCTGTGCACATAAAGTAAAACTATTGATGAAAAATGTTCACCTCGAACGAGCAAATCCCAGACAAAATGTAGTAAAATATTTAAATCGTGTTGAACATTAAATTGTGTATATATATCAGTAAAAATCACCCTTTCTATGGCCATTTTTCATTAGTTTTCAATTCAGTCAAATGCTTTCTTGTATTGCTAGGTTGCACATTTTTGTATAACACATCCTCCTCTTCACCAAGATTCTAGAGGAGATAGTTGCTATGTGTTGACGTTTCTGGAAAAACAGTAAAATCACTTAAGTCCTTTTCCATGACTGACTCACTGTGTCCTTGTTTATGAACAGATCTAGAAAAAGAGAGACAGGGACATGAGCTCTGAACTGTAAGCATGGTCTGCTTCTTTTGTGTCCGGTGAAGGAGCAAACAATGGAGAGGGCGATGATGTTCCATCATTCATGTTGTGTATAGACACAACCTGTGGTAGGCTACTTTGCATTTCAGAGGTTTCTGTGTTGTTATCCTCTTTGTAGTCTTGCAGTCTTATAGTTTTCCTCTGTTGGTGGCTGCTGCTGAGACTTTCATCATCTGAAAGTGTAACCCAGTGTTAATTTGGTTATCTGATATTGTGTGATATTCAGTATTTATGTATATATCTATATTGGGTGTTCAGTTATAAAATGTTCTTCAATGATTTTGAGTTTTTTTTATTGCTATTGGTTTGCGGCTGCTTTACGACAGTCGACTGTGGTAGTACATCCTAGCGGGAGGGGTTACGAGCTCACGTGGCTTGTAGCTGTGCCAGAGAGCAAGCTTTGGTGAGCTAGCAGGGAATATCTCCTTCTGCAGTAGCCTTAAAAAAGACTATTGTTCGTTCTCCTGCCAGACGCCTCGCTGCTGTGTTGCCTTACTGCTGTGCTGCCTTACTGCCTTACTACTGTGGTGTCTCGCTGGTGCCATTAAAGGACCGGCGGCTGCCATCCATTCATCCATCCGGACCTCGATTATTTGGACCGAAGTACTCACACACACGCCCGCACTCAGTGCCATACACTCTCTTTATTTTGCTGGCCAGCTAACACCATTGTTTTTTGTTTTTTTTGTTTTGTTTTTGCATTCACAAAGACTATCCAAAGACATTTTGGTTATTGTCAAATAGACACTCTCTGATTACGGACTGAGGAGGTTGTGGTGTTACAACCCCAGGACTGAGAAAAAAACGACTCTTTACATAATATATTCACTTGTCTCCTGGTTAGGAGAAGTGGCTATTGATGGAAATATTTTTTTTCTTCTTCTTGTCTTTGTTTACATTGTATCCCAGAGAAGTTTTAAGTTGTTCAGGTTGAAACATTTGCCCTTAGAGTTGGTTAAGTTTCCTTTGATGTATCAGTGTCAAGCTGATGTTTAAGAGGGTATGTTAAGGACAGATGTGCTCCAGTCCATCAATCCTTTAAAGTGCTGGACACCGATGGTAAATTGCCATCAGACCCTAAATAAATTGTCCTCTGCTGTCATCCATATTGCTTCACTCATTCTTTGTTGAGTAGATGTATTGGTTACAAAAGCACCAAGTTCAAGTAGGCCTGATTCTCTCATAATTTGGAAGAGTTTGTCAAGGCTATGTGAGACTTCAGTGCCACTGTTTTGGCTGGCCTGGGATAAGAGATGGGTGTGCTGATGTAACTGAGTAATTTCTCTCTCTATAGCAACATTCTGCTTTAGCAGCTCCTTGGTGCGTAGTGTAATAGCCAGCAGGCCCAACTGGTTGAGAATCTCTGCTGTGTTGAGGAAACTGCGCTGACGTGTGGAAGAGCTGTCTGGAGCTAGGTGATATGGACTGTGAGCTGTTGAAGTGGGAGATGAAGAGGAAGGAGAGGAGGATAGGGGAGAAAAGGAAGAAGGTGAAGAGGGTATGTGGGACCTCGAGATGGACAGTGAGCCTAATCTTTCAGAGCTGGAGTTTTTGTGACAGTGGCGGGACTTGTGTTGGGTTTTAGATGAGGCATAACTGGGCAGCAGGCAGTGAGATAAGTTGAGGGTAGAACTGTGTCCTCCTCTGACTTTATGTTGGAAATGGACTTTGTTGTGGACAGGGTTTTTCAAACCAGAAGAAAAATAAACAAACAAACACAAGATGTAGAGGAGGTTATGGTCAAAAAGAGATAAGTTGTAGGGCACAAAAACAATCATATACACATCATCTATGCATTGACATGGAAATGTATTACATATACTGGGACAAATGATCAAATTAGCAATTTTAAAATGAAAGAATGATCAAAAACAGTCTAAAAATATTCAAATCCAGTTTAACCTTATTTTCTATCTGAAAAATAAAGCAAACACATTGTATATTGTGTGCTTAGCACCGAATATTGGCCCAAAAAGGTTTGAAACTAACTGATGAGGAAAGTCAAGATTTCAGAAGCTAGAGATAGCTAGGGTGATAACTAGGCTAATGGCTAAAAGTACTATTCTCAGAAATTGGTTAAGACCAAATCAGAACTAAAATTATTATGAATATTTAACAATGCAACACACTAGAATGGCGAAAAAATAAATACACCTCCACATTTATTATATCTTCAGATCCAGTCAGTTACATCCAGTGGTTCCAGATTAGCTACCAAATATTAAAACCTGTTCGACTTATTCAGACCTCTGACATCAAGAGTCAGGTGTCTCTATATGTGTGTGCAGTTTGTAGCGGCATCTTAATAGATCTAATGAGGTTTCTAAGGGCACTAAAGGATGGGATTTAAAAACAAAAGAGTTTTAAAGCACTTTGAGGCCACTGTTGTTCTGATTTGGTGCTGTACAAATAAGATGGAATTGAAATGAAATGATCTTCTACTTATTTAAAAGTCAATCATTGGGCTGTAAGGAAACTAATCCAGATTTGGTGCAGATTCTGGATCTGTTGAGGACTAGCCACTCCAGCAAATGTAAAATAAAAACAGACTGTTGTGATGCAAAGGAAAGTCTAAAACACTTCTATTCTCTAAACACAATTTATAACTCAGCATTTAGAGGGGTTTCCATTTCAAACCAAATCCCCCCCCCCCCCCCCCTCCAAAAAAAAGTTGGGACACTGGGTAAAATGCAAATAAAACAAAATACAATGATTTGTAAATGTAATAAACTTCAACAACACAGAAAAATGTTTAAAATAAAAAAAAAGTACCATTTCAAGAAAAAAAAAGCACATCAATCAATCAATCAATCAATCAATCAATCAATCAATCAATCAATCAATCTTTATAAAGCCCTTTTCATACAAAGATGTAGCACAAAGTGCTTTACATGGTTAAAAGCAGCCCACCCCACCCTGCCCTCCAACTCACTCTCCACACTCTCATTAACATAAACGATCATGGATACATAACCCCCCCCCCCCCCCCCCCCAACGCACGCACACACACACACACACACACACACACACACACACACACACACACACTTAAAAAGTAAAATTGGGCTGGGCACACATGAGCCAGGTGAGGAAACACTATCACGGGGAGCCATGTGCACCGGGAGCCGGTCACAGACCGCAGCCTCCAGGCTGGGCACACAGCAGGAGGGAGGCAAAGAAGCCCCCCAGCCAGGCTGAGAAGACCCACAGAGCCCCAGCAGCCACGGTCGATCACAGCCCCGGTGCAGAGAGCCCCCTCCGAGGAAACACTGGAGATATGACCTAATAAGAGTATATACAGAATAAAAATAAATAAATAAATAAAATAAATAAGAATGGGATACAATATAAATATAAATAGAGTAAGAAGATAAAAAATGAATAAGAATAAAATCAATAAATATTAGGTAAAATCTAAATTAATAAAAAAAATTAATCAAAAGGCCAGTGCCTGAGGACCTCAAGGTCCGCGAGGGTTCATATGGTAAAAGCAAATCTGAGAGATAAGAAGGCCCAAGACCATTAAGACATTTAAAAACCAATCCTGATCCTGAAACACACAGGGAGCCAATGCAGCAATTCTAAAACCGGTGTAATGTGGGCCCGCATTACACCGGCCTGAGAGAGAATAGGGCGGACCCTGGCTATATTTTTAAGATATTTTTTAGATGATAAAATCCAATTTTGGTAACATGTTTAATATGTGGGATAAAACCAAGCTCAGAGTCAAAAATAACACCCAGGTTTTTCACTTGTAGTGAAGGGCATAGTGAAAATGCCTGTAATTTAGACAAGAGTTTCTCTCTCTGAGCCTCAGGACCAATGATTAAAACTTCAGTTTTGTCCTGGTTAAGCTGTAAAAAAAAACACACATTTACCACTGTGCAGCATGTCGTCTTAAATGTCTGGGAACTAAAACCAGTTGTTGAACGTTTTGGAGAGGAAAGCTAATAGAATTCTAGCTGCTCAACAGTCCTGGGTTGTCTTTGTTGTATTTTTCATTTCATGATGTGCCAAATGCTTTCAACTGGTGAAAGGCTTGGACTGGACAATTCAGGAACAAAAATGTATTTTCTAAAAACCCATTGTATTGTTATACCTGCAGTATTTGGTTTACCATTGTG
This sequence comes from Rhamphochromis sp. 'chilingali', assembly GCF_963969265.1. Lineage (NCBI taxonomy): Eukaryota > Metazoa > Chordata > Actinopteri > Cichliformes > Cichlidae > Rhamphochromis > Rhamphochromis sp. 'chilingali'. The sequence goes on along the minus strand of NC_137946.1, from coordinate 6,582,769 downwards.
TTGCTGAAGTATTCAATGACAAAAAATCATAAGCGTCCTATATTGATGGGAGTTGACGAGAGTTCTCTATATTCTCAAAATCTTTTAATGATACTATGCACTGTAGATGATGACATATCCAAAGTCCAAAGATCAGCAGCCCAGCACTTCCTTTTAAAGACCTGAGCACCAGAGAACCACCTTGGAGAGCAGTAAAAGAGGTGGTAAAGAATGCTGAAGCGTCAGAACGAGTGGCCTGCCTTACACATACTGAAAGAAATACTCAATTTTGCTGCACAGACTTTGTGCCAAAAGAGTAGGGATTTTCTAAGATTTGCCAATTTTGAGCTAAGATTTTCTTTTCAGGCTTGGAAACACAGATTACAACATACCCGAAGGAGAATGGTATGGGCTCAAAATGTGGTCATAAATATTTTGTACTTGTAAATCAGTTTTGTATGTGTAAAAAGAATTTGTGTATGTGTACAGCGTTTTCCCCAAGGAAAAACGCAGTGTTTTGAAAATGCTCTCGAAAACTTATATATTTCAAAACGGAGCTGTCCCGTCACAGTGTGGACACTCGAAAATGCAGACTTTCTAAAACGATGACACATTTTAGTCATGTGATGTAGTCATGTGACCAATTAAACAAAGATAGCGGAGTGCATTATACAGCAGTTGTTTCTCAGTTGTTTTTTTTATGTGGACGCGCAACTCTGTGAAAACTACTTAAAACGGTAGGGTGGACGCAGAGCATTTTCAAACGAAAACGCCGTTTTCAAATATATCCAGGGTAGTGTGGCCATAGCCTGAGCATTTCTTCTTCAGTCACCTTTCTCACTCACTATATGTTAATAGATCTCTCTGCATTGAACCTCTGGCTCTCTTCCACAGCATGTCTTTTATCCTGTCTTCCTTCTCAAACCCCAACCGGTCGCAGCAGATGGCCGCCCATCAGGGAAGGGTGGTCATCTGTTCTGCCGGAGGTTTCTTTCTGTTAAAAGGGAGTTTTTCCTTCCACTGTCGTCAAAGTGCTTGCTCATAGTCATGTGGCGTCATGTTATTGTTGGGGTTTTCTCTGCATGTAGGGTCTACTTTACAATATAAAGCACCTTGAGGCGACTGTTGTTGTGATTTGGTGCAGTACAATTGAATTGTAAAAGTACCAATGTTCTGCATTAAAATATACCTAAAACGCTATATAATTGTTGAGTCATTAAAGTGTACACCACAGCTGGAACTAATTTACTGTAGCTAAATTATACAATAATTTATTAACTGATTTATATTTTATATTAATCCATTCATGCTCATGTTCTTATGCTAGGAGGCTGGAACCTATCGCAGCTACCATATGGTCAGTGTGAAGGTACACCCTGGTCAGGTCGCCAGCCTGTTGCGGTGCTACAGAGAGACAGACAGCCATTCACACCCATATTCACACCTATGGGCAATTTAGAATCACCAGTTATTCTTGGTGACTCCAGTAAATGCATGTCTTTTGACTGTGGGAGGAAGCCGTAGTACCTGGAGAGAACCCACGCAGACACAGCGAGAACATGCAAACTCCACACAGAAAGCTCAAAGCTCAGATGGTAGATTCAACCCCAGGACCTTCTTGCTGTAGCTTAACAGTGCTAACCACCATACCATCATGTTACCCTCATGTTAGTCTAACTCTGCTAAATAGGATTAGAGCTTTTATTGGAGTTCATAGTGAAACATTTGCCTATGTACAGTTTATCTTTATATGAATAAATTAAAAATCACAATGAAAGAGTTGAACTGTGATACACACCAGTAACTTACCGGCTTAAAGATTTGTTCACTTTAAAAACAAAGTTTGCCAGTTTAACTACATCTGTTATTTTTACTGTGTAACATTGGATGTACTGATTCATCACTGGCTTCACTTTGATACTGAAAATCTTAAAAATCATAGAAGTCAGTAGTAATATACCTGTACCTCTTTTTGCCCCCCCCACACCCCGAGGGCATTCCCCCCCCCCCCACCCACCCACCCCGAGGGCATTTTCCCCCCTCCCCTATCCCCCTCCGCGTCCATGTGCGTGTGCACGTGTGCGAGAACGGACTTTTTGCACGTGCATGTGTGTCCAGGGGTCATATGAGTTCACATGTGTTTAATAGAGTATTATTTAATGAAACCATAATGTGTTTTAATTAAACTCTTTTTAAAGGATTGTATAGGTCTCAGAGTTCTGTTATTTAGACATAGGTGATTTAATTGAACTACTTTAGGGGTATTTTAACTAGTTAGGAGCCTTTTGCATTTTCTTCAGTGCTATTTAGGAGCAAATAGTTTTCAAACAGAGGGCCGCAAATAACAGGTATCCCTTTAGAAATAAACAGTGATACTTTTAAAAACCGTGTATTCCCACACAGCATTTAATTTAGCTAGTTTAGGAAGATTTCACTTTTCTAATAGTTTCACAGGCTAGTAGTTTTTAAATAGAGCACCACAAACAACATGTTTCCCTTTAGAAATAAACTGTGATACTTCTAAAAGTACATATTCACACTAGCGCTGTATCAACCTCAATGTGGCTTTAATGCAACTAGTCTTATAATTATCTACTAGTCTGCAACAGTTAGACTCGCTGATTACACATAGCTGATTTAACTACTTTAGTGGCATTTCACACTCTTTTTAAAGGATTGTATAGGTCTCAGAGTTCTGTTATTTAGACATAGGTGATTTAATTTAGCTACTTTAGGGGTATTTTAACTAGTTAGGAGCCTTTTGCATTTTCTTCAGTGCTATTTAGGAGCAAATAACAGGTATCCCTTTAGAAATAAACAGTGATACTTCTAAAAACCGTGTATTCCCACACAGCATTTAATTTAGCTAGTTTAGGAAGATTTCACTTTTCTAATAGTTTCACAGGCTAGTAGTTTTTTTTTTAAATAGAGCACCACAAACAACATGTATCCCTTTAGAAATAAACTGTGATACTTCTAAAAGTACATATTCACACTAGAGCTGTATCAACCTCAATGTGGCTTTAATGCAGCTAGTCTTATAATTATCTACTAGTCTGCAACAGTTAGACTCGATGATTACACATAGATGATTTAACTACTTTAGGGGCATTTCACTTTTCTAAAAGTTTCACAGGCCAATAGTTTTAAATAGAGCACCGCAAACAACATGTATTCTTTTAGAAATAAGCTGTGATACTTCTAAAAAACACATATTCCCACACTCTGTAACAGTTAGACAGAGGGGGTGCAGCTAGGCTCCCAACAGTCTGCAAAAGAAGTCATGAAGCAAACAAAAGAGGCTCCTTATCAAGAGCATCCCAGCCCAAAGGTGTATATACACAAACAGTTAATGGCTTTAATGCAACTAGTCTTATCATGTCAGAGGCCAGCAGAAACCATGTCCAACAGAGTCTCCAAAGGCCTGCCACCTTTCTTCCTTTCATCATGCTCTTTTATCTCTACATCTCAGAGGTCAACTGAAAGTAGCCCCACCTATATAAAAACACCCCATCAGACACACAGTATTTTCCTCAGCACTTCACAACTGCCGCAAGGTATAGTGTTTTAACTTGTTGTTTTTTCACCTGAATGTGCGTTGGAGCCGACTTTGCTACCAGCACAGAGCGTTTCTGACAGTCGGGCGCTGCTTATACAATAGAGAAAAGCAACAACACAGAGTGTTTCTCTGCTCCAAGAAATCCGAGGGCCTTTCACAAGGTAAGCATGTCTGTTATACCCAGGGCATAAATGTCTGTATGTCAGTGCTGATTATTCAAACCCTGTTTAAAATGTGAGACATATGTTGTCCGAAAACAATTCCTCTAAATTTGCAAAGTTACTGATTTAAAAAATATATATTTTCGAATTTTTAGTTGCATGTCAAACATATGATAGACTCTTGAGCATATTCGTATAGCTAAATTCACAATGGTATAACCGTGCTAAATAAAAGAGGACCAAGCACCAATGCACTCTAATCCACTCCGCTAAACTGTATGTTGATAAGTACATGAAGAGTACCTCTACCTCTACAGCTGAAAACAGTTTGTATCCGCACTCTGAGGGTCCGCTGAATTGTTTTAATGGCACTTTTTGACGAACAGCAGATGATGAAATCCTATTTATTGTAGAAACTGTCCCTAAGCTATTGTTGCTCATACTTACTGAGGTCCCTAGCTACTTCCTTACTATGTCAGTAAACTTTTTTGAAAAGGAAGCTGTTGTAGATTTAAAGAAACATCTTAATTGAAGCAAAGGCAAAAAAAAAAACTGGAATGAATTTCATGTGACTGTTCATATTAAAGCCAACAACAAGTGAAAATCCAAAAACGGCTCCAATCCTTTGTATTAATGATCTCCCCCCCTCTCTCTCTCTCTCTCTCTCTGTGTGTGTGTGCGTGAGTGTGTGTGCCCTCACAGAAGGAAGGTCACAGCAGGAGCTTTTCTCAAACGCATTACCAATCAGTTTTTTACAAGAAGTGTAGCTTATACAATGGTATAAATGTATTCTTTGCGATACTTTATAAATATGAAGCTAAAGATTTTGAGTTCGTGCACATTGTGAAGCAAGAATCTAAATATTTGTGTCACAATGATTTCTATAAAAGCGTGTTGTTTATGGGGATAATGTAACAAATCTTTTGTGCGTCCTATTAATGATCAATGGTAATTGAAGAGGAACCCTGACTCAGGACATTTTCATGACAAGTGACAGCGCAGACAACTACTAATGAGAGAACATGTTTTATCATCATAAAGACTGTGATATGAAGCATCGTTAAAGTGTCACTTCAGTAATGTTGACTCATGTTTTTAATAATGACTTTAAAACACTAAACTCTAATTTCTGTGGTTTATTTTAAGTTTACAGAATATAACATGTGGTAAGACGACGAGTTTTACTTCTCACTGACCGTGTTATGTGTATCTATTTATCATGTATGCTACTTTGCTCTGTGGACTGTAAAATGTTTCATTGTGTTCATGAAATAAACCAGACTTTCACTGTCTGCATCTTTTACTGTTTTTCTGCTTTTGTTCACTCCAAGTTTGACAAAACCTACAGATATCCAGAGTTAACTCACTAACAATGTGGAGCAGTCACAGTGTATTTAGCTGCTTTTTCCCTGAACACAACCAACTGAGAGAAACGCCTGTAGGCCTCACTTTGGTCATTTGAACGCTGAAGGAGATTTGTTCCATAGACACATACTAGTGTTTCCTGCACTACTATGTTCTATATAAATCCAGATTCCTTTTATAGTTTGCAGTGAAATTTGTTAAACCATTGCTTAATGGGACAGAAGTACAAGTCACTCTTTACTAACACATTTGTAGATAAGTTTATTGCTGAACAACACAGCTAGCAGTCTCACACACTCTTTAGGTTTTTCAAGTTATGTGTGTAAGGGTTTAGTCTATCAGACCTTACCCTTTTCCCCCAGTATCACAACAGTATGACTCCCAAAGTACGGCTCAGTAAACAACCAATGATTCTAAAGACAGAACAGAAAGATACAGTTGGAAGATGAATGATAGCGTTTTTATGATGCGTAGTAAAACGACCCCCTCTTCTTCTTCTCTGTGTTGTTGTTGTTGTTCGTGTGTGTGTGTGTGTGTGTGTGTGTGTGTGTGTGTGTGTGTGTGTGTGTGTGTGTGTGTGTGTGTGTGTGTGTGTGTGTGCCTTAGAAGTCAAATAATACATTAGCCATACTTAAAAAAAACATCTGAATTTCATTTAGAACTGAGATTCTAAGTTGTAAGCAGAAATCTTATGCACAGCCAGAAACATGTTTCCCCACTTTCACAATGCTGAGGTGACAAATCCACAACCCCCCAACAAATGGTTTGTTACACGCGGGTGTGAAGGGCAAGCTTTACTTACACAGCCTCACACACACTAGATTTTTAAAGTTTTTGGGTACAGGGGTTTAGCCACAGATGCAACATCCACTTTTGATAAAGATCACTCCACCTGTTTATTTGTTAAGAAATTAAGCATCTTTATCAAGCTCTTATTTATACATGTCTAAACAATAATAGACACAGTGTGCTCTGTGACATTATAGTCTTCTACTTCTGCTTCCATCGGTTTGCATTTTAAACTCCCAGCCTTTCAGTTTGTTATGAACGACTTATATTTCTAACATTTTGTGATATAAAAGTGGACCATGCGACTTTTTTTATTTCCTGTTTGATGGAAGGACTTAAGACACGAGTTATTTAAACAATTCTAAATGACAGTGTGATGGCCATAGTACTTTATGTGGGCCAAATGTGTTAAGGATAATGTTTATCAATGTAAAATTGCAAAGAACCTTTGGATAGATTATAACATTTTGTAAACAGTTACCTCAGAAGCTGTACTGGCAGTTCTATGTATGTAAGGTAAAACTATCCACAGTACTTCCACTTAAGTAACTAAACACATAAAGTCACCCTTACCAGTAATCCGCTGCTCCTTGAAAAAAGTAGCACAAACAGACAACTGACTGAGCAATGATAAGTAGAGCTACCCGAGGCCGATACTCAAGCAGAAGAAAATTAAAAGTTGTTGTTTTTGTGGCTCGAAAAATTAAAGAAAGTATGTTTAATAATTCAACAAGACCCGCACCTTCAACACATGTACATTCAAATTTTGGAACAGGCTCAACATTGCTGTTTGTTCAATAGTTTTTATCCGTTCGAAAAAGTCATTTTACGGCTTTAATGTTTCCAGCTGATAAGGAGAATGAGTGCATTTCAAATGAGCGTCCAAAGGCTTTAAACATCTGCTTTGTCTGTAACGACAGTATCAAACTACAGAGCATTGTTTTTACTAAAATTCAACATTTTCAGATGAAAATTTGGCTGCTTTTTGTTTTTTTCACTGTAACACACACCTCAACGCCGTTTTTAGGATATTCTTGGTGATCCCACCTTTTTTCATATTTAGGCTTTTGGCACTGAGGATATCTAATACGCATGTTGTCACTGTGTTTTTGTACTACCAGCTGCGAGGGCTCTGCTTTGAGCAGTCTGTTTTTATTTTGTCTCGTGACTGTGTGTTTTTTTTTTCAAACGAGATCCTCCTCAGTTTGATTTTGTTACCACAAACTTTGTGTGAAGTTCACAACAGAGGTAAAGAGATTTAAACACCCCAGTTTAAGGAGGCAGGCAGGGGTTGGACCACCTGCACAGGACACAGGAGATGTGCAACAGAAGCAGAGGGAACATTTTACAAGATGATAAATGGCAGATTTAGGTGATTAAGGACTGTTGACAAGATTAAAAGACACGTCTGTCAGAGTTCAACAACATTACAGTTTGATTAAATAAAACTTTTTTAAACTACACAAGGGTCATTTTCTCCTCTGATAGTAAGCATATTAAACATGTCAAGAAAGAAAGAGTATAAAGAAAAATAGTAAGTGTGTCTAATTAAACTCTTCCTGTGAACCTTATATCATCCTTTAATATGTTCGGTGTTACAAACTTGAAGAAGCACGGAAAAGATCATCAGACATTAATCTAATCAGTTTTCAGCCTTCATTCATATTGAAAAGTTGAAATCTTCCCTGCTAGACCCAAGTGCAGCGTTTAACACCGTTGGCCATAACATGTTATTACAGCTATTATTAAATGGAGAGTCCTCTTCACACACTGAGGTTAATTATGAAGCTCCACAGGCTTCTGTGCAAAGACCAGTTTTGTTTACATTATACGCGCTTTAGAAGGCATAGCATAGCATACATTTTCACTGCTATGCATATGATACCCGCTTTTATTGGTTAAACCGCCGGGATGTCTTAGACACATAATGAGCTTTAATTTTCTGCTTCTAAGTTCAGATAGAACTGAGGTTATTGTGACGGGGCGTAAAAATCTTAGAAACACTGTGGCTAACAAGATCCTTACTCTGGATGGCATCGTCTTGAGCCGCCTGTTGTAGTGATTTGGTACATTATAAGTAAAATTGAAACAAACAATCCCATAGCACAACATCAACATTTATTTATATACAAAAATAAAAATGCTTTTTCAGAAAAGAATTGTAACTTTTTTTGTAACGGTTTTCACCGGTTTTCTGTCCCATTAAGCAATGGTTTAACAAATTTCACTGCAAACTATAAAAGGAATCTGGATTTATATAGAACATAGTAGTGCAGGAAACACTAGTATGTGTCTATGGAACAAATCTCCTTCAGCGTTCAAATGACCAAAGTGAGGCCTACAGGCGTTTCTCTCAGTTGGTTGTGTTCAGGGAAAAAGCAGCTAAATACACTGTGACTGCTCCACATTGTTAGTGAGTTAACTCTGGATATCTGTAGGTTTTGTCAAACTTGGAGTGAACAAAAGCAGAAAAACAGTAAAAGATGCAGACAGTGAAAGTCTGGTTTATTTCATGAACACAATGAAACATTTTACAGTCCACAGAGCAAAGTAGCATACATGATAAATAGATACACATAACACGGTCAGTGAGAAGTAAAACTCGTCGTCTTACCACATGTTATATTCTGTAAACTTAAAATAAACCACAGAAATTAGAGTTTAGTGTTTTAAAGTCATTATTAAAAACATGAGTCAACATTACTGAAGTGACACTTTAACGATGCTTCATATCACAGTCTTTATGATGATAAAACATGTTCTCTCATTAGTAGTTGTCTGCGCTGTCACTTGTCATGAAAATGTCCTGAGTCAGGGTTCCTCTTCAATTACCATTGATCATTAATAGGACGCACAAAAGATTTGTTACATTATCCCCATAAACAACACGCTTTTATAGAAATCATTGTGACACAAATATTTAGATTCTTGCTTCACAATGTGCACGAACTCAAAATCTTTAGCTTCATATTTATAAAGTATCGCAAAGAATACATTTATACCATTGTATAAGCTACACTTCTTGTAAAAAACTGATTGGTAATGCGTTTGAGAAAAGCTCCTGCTGTGACCTTCCTTCTGTGAGGGCACACACACTCACGCACACACACACAGAGAGAGAGAGAGAGAGAGAGGGGGGGAGATCATTAATACAAAGGATTGGAGCCGTTTTTGGATTTTCACTTGTTGTTGGCTTTAATATGAACAGTCACATGAAATTCATTCCAGTTTTTTTTTTTTGCCTTTGCTTCAATTAAGATGTTTCTTTAAATCTACAACAGCTTCCTTTTCAAAAAAGTTTACTGACATAGTAAGGAAGTAGCTAGGGACCTCAGTAAGTATGAGCAACAATAGCTTAGGGACAGTTTCTACAATAAATAGGATTTCATCATCTGCTGTTCGTCAAAAAGTGCCATTAAAACAATTCAGCGGACCCTCAGAGTGCGGATACAAACTGTTTTCAGCTGTAGAGGTAGAGGTACTCTTCATGTACTTATCAACATACAGTTTAGCGGAGTGGATTAGAGTGCATTGGTGCTTGGTCCTCTTTTATTTAGCACGGTTATACCATTGTGAATTTAGCTATACGAATATGCTCAAGAGTCTATCATATGTTTGACATGCAACTAAAAATTCGAAAATATATATTTTTTAAATCAGTAACTTTGCAAATTTAGAGGAATTGTTTTCGGACAACATATGTCTCACATTTTAAACAGGGTTTGAATAATCAGCACTGACATACAGACATTTATGCCCTGGGTATAACAGACATGCTTACCTTGTGAAAGGCCCTCGGATTTCTTGGAGCAGAGAAACACTCTGTGTTGTTGCTTTTCTCTATTGTATAAGCAGCGCCCGACTGTCAGAAACGCTCTGTGCTGGTAGCAAAGTCGGCTCCAACGCACATTCAGGTGAAAAAACAACAAGTTAAAACACTATACCTTGCGGCAGTTGTGAAGTGCTGAGGAAAATACTGTGTGTCTGATGGGGTGTTTTTATATAGGTGGGGCTACTTTCAGTTGACCTCTGAGATGTAGAGATAAAAGAGCATGATGAAAGGAAGAAAGGTGGCAGGCCTTTGGAGACTCTGTTGGACATGGTTTCTGCTGGCCTCTGACATGATAAGACTAGTTGCATTAAAGCCATTAACTGTTTGTGTATATACACCTTTGGGCTGGGATGCTCTTGATAAGGAGCCTCTTTTGTTTGCTTCATGACTTCTTTTGCAGACTGTTGGGAGCCTAGCTGCACCCCCTCTGTCTAACTGTTACAGAGTGTGGGAATATGTGTTTTTTAGAAGTATCACAGCTTATTTCTAAAAGAATACATGTTGTTTGCGGTGCTCTATTTAAAACTATTGGCCTGTGAAACTTTTAGAAAAGTGAAATGCCCCTAAAGTAGTTAAATCATCTATGTGTAATCATCGAGTCTAACTGTTGCAGACTAGTAGATAATTATAAGACTAGCTGCATTAAAGCCACATTGAGGTTGATACAGCTCTAGTGTGAATATGTACTTTTAGAAGTATCACAGTTTATTTCTAAAGGGATACATGTTGTTTGTGGTGCTCTATTTAAAAAAAAAACTACTAGCCTGTGAAACTATTAGAAAAGTGAAATCTTCCTAAACTAGCTAAATTAAATGCTGTGTGGGAATACACGGTTTTTAGAAGTATCACTGTTTATTTCTAAAGGGATACCTGTTATTTGCTCCTAAATAGCACTGAAGAAAATGCAAAAGGCTCCTAACTAGTTAAAATACCCCTAAAGTAGCTAAATTAAATCACCTATGTCTAAATAACAGAACTCTGAGACCTATACAATCCTTTAAAAAGAGTGTGAAATGCCACTAAAGTAGTTAAATCAGCTATGTGTAATCAGCGAGTCTAACTGTTGCAGACTAGTAGATAATTATAAGACTAGTTGCATTAAAGCCACATTGAGGTTGATACAGCGCTAGTGTGAATATGTACTTTTAGAAGTATCACAGTTTATTTCTAAAGGGAAACATGTTGTTTGTGGTGCTCTATTTAAAAACTACTAGCCTGTGAAACTATTAGAAAAGTGAAATCTTCCTAAACTAGCTAAATTAAATGCTGTGTGGGAATACACGGTTTTTAAAAGTATCACTGTTTATTTCTAAAGGGATACCTGTTATTTGCGGCCCTCTGTTTGAAAACTATTTGCTCCTAAATAGCACTGAAGAAAATGCAAAAGGCTCCTAACTAGTTAAAATACCCCTAAAGTAGTTCAATTAAATCACCTATGTTTAAATAACAGAACTCTGAGACCTATACAATCCTTTAAAAAGAGTTTAATTAAAACACATTATGGTTTCATTAAATAATACTCTATTAAACACATGTGAACTCATATGACCCCTGGACACACATGCACGTGCAAAAAGTCCGTTCTCGCGCACGTGCACACGCACATGGACGCGGAGGGGGATAGGGGAGGGGGGAAAATGCCCTCGGGGTGGGGGGTGTGGGGGGAGAGGGGTGGGGGGTAGGCGGGGGGTGGGGGGGGGGAATGCCCTCGGGGTGTGGGGGGGGGCAAAAAGAGGTACAGGTATATTACTACTGAAGTCCAAGGCAGCGCCACCAGTCACTATACATGCAGTTACATGTGTTTCCTGCAGACTGAGCAACTTTTTGTTGGCATATTTTTTATATCTCTATTTTGGCCAAAGTTGTAAAGAAATTATAAACAAATATAGTTTAAAACAGCACTTGTGTTCTTGCAGCAGTATAACTGCAGTTATAAATTGTGCAGTATAAGTGTTTAACACAGTCACCTGAAGTGTCCATCAAAATGACCTTAAACAGTTAGAAGTCAGTTGATTTGAGTTAGCTCAAATAGCTACCCACGAAAGCATGAAATTGTAGCAGCGCACGCAAAGCAGACACTCTCATCTGTGCAATGGCTTCTTTGTGGAATTAATTAATTAATCTATCTATTATTCCATCGAGTAATATGATTATAATAACAAAAGTATTTCTTAAGAGAAAAAAAAGACAGGTCTTTTAAAATAAACTGCTCACTGTTTTCCATTTTAGTAACTGCAATGTTTCAAAGTTTAACTGCATACAACAAAAAAATAAACCGTTTAATTGTATGTATATGCCATATTGAAATTTTTTTTTAAAAGAAAACATTTCCAAAATGCAAAAATATATAAATAATCTCAAGTGCAGTCAAATGTCAAAGTCAATAAAACAAGAGATATATGGAATTTAAACTAAGACATTACAAATTTACATTTATTCTATCTTCTTGGAAGGCTTTCTGACATTAATAGAAGACAAGGTTTTGTACTTCTGAAAACAGACGGTATGATTGTGTAGACATTAATTAATATTAATAGCAATTCAGTGTCTGATGTAACAACCCTCAGATCAGTAGGTCAAGAGTTTAACGGCCCATGTAAATTTTTATTGGCTTGTGAAAAAAAGCTGTTAAATATTAATCCAATTTTTTTTCTATTATTTCACTTTCAATCTGAAAGATTTTATGAAACCCTATGAAACAGATATTACAGTACAGGTGCGACTGGCTTAGAAACACAAGTCTTCTGTGGCTTTGTCCCAATCCAGCGACCGCACGCTTCGGAGTACGCATTTTGAGACCTATCTATGAGGCTATCACAATCCGAAGTGTACTCCAAATGCAGCCTCCAAATGCAGCCTCCAAATGCAGCCTCCAAATGTGCGGGCGGCCAAAGAGTAAACTTTCAAAAGTACTGAATATTATGTCACTTATTTGTGTGCAAATGTTTAATAATGAAGAACATTAATAACCCTCCTGCCATCCTTTAAAAAACTCACACCCATCACCCTAGGGACCATTCTCAGCCACGCCATAAAAAGACCATATATCCATATTTTATTCCACTTTAAATTAGCCAACCTTGTAAAACTACTTCTCCCTGAAATATTCATGTAAAGTTTTAATTATATTTTCGTTGTTTTAACCCTTCAAATCCCAGTGTTATTACATGAGCGCCCTGTGTTATAAGCCCCAAAAACCAAAAAACGAAACTAAATATTTCCACAAAAAACCAGTTGAAGTAATATGTGATTGTCATTATAAGTAGGCCTTTAGATGGACCAAAGATTGGCACCAACATACATTTTGACCTGCCATTATTTTTTTTGCATTTTTTTTGCAATTTAAAAATTAAAACTTCAAGGCCCTGAGTCTTCATTGACATCCAAGAAAAGAAGAAAAAATAAAATCATATGATGATAATTTGGGGTTGAAAAATAGCGTTTATAATGGAAGTCAATGGGCAGAAAATGGTCCCCAGGGTGATGGGTGTGGGGATTTCTGCTGCTCAGCCATTTTAGGCTGATTTAAGGAATTCACACTGGAATATTAACATTGACAGGTAAAAACTATCCTGTGGCAAGTTTGGTTATATTCCACTGAACACAGTGGAAATGGCAGCCATTTAACACATAGCAGTGGCACAAAAAGGTCCCAAGAAGGCAGGAAAGTTAAAACATGACTGTTGGCCACATGTCAGCAAAGTTATGTGACATCAGTGACGTTTGTACTTTCAGCGTTAACTTGGTTTTAAAGCCTTTACTTTAAAAGCAAAACAGACTTTAATGTTTGTTTGAACGAGCTGACGGTTCACTCGTTAAGCTGAAAGAAAGATGCTTTAATCACAGGAGTCACACATGTGTCCACTGTACCATCTGGGAACTCTTCTTGTTTAGCACTCGTAATAACACAAACACTAAATCCTCCTTCTCTTGTGTTGTTTTGTAGCAGTGTATACACCTGAGACTGTCACCTGTCTGTCTGTCCTGCACTCGCTCTCTCTTTTTCTTTCTCTCTGATTGTGTAATAAAAGTATGAACATGTATTTATTTCAAACTTGTGTTTGAATCCTGCAGCTTATCACAAATTTGATTTCAATGTGTGACAACTGCAAGTGTCCAGAGTGAGGACAGACTGAGGGACCCACTGCTGCACATCATCTGTGAGGCTTTGCACCCCTGATGATCCACCAGGACAAACTCAGCAGTGTGTGAGGAAGAGGAGGAGGAAGAGCCAGCACTAGCTGACAGATGGAGAGAATAGACAGACTGTTCCCTGTTTGTGAAGGACTGCTAGAAAAGTTTAAAATCACTAACTGTCTGTCCTGAATCAGTCTTATTAGGTAATGTTCAAATAATTTTATCATTCCAGTGTTTTCAGTGTGGGAGAAAGTACTCAGGGCCTTCAGGTTACACACTATGAAAGGCAGCAACAAGTTTAATATTCAGAAACCTAAAGTATGTATCAGCAGCAGAATGGAGCTAAAAATAAATGTCCATGTTTGTTTCAGTTCTATGAATCTTTGAGTATTTTGGATTAGCAGCACTGCTGTGTTTGTTGCATCATATTGCTGTAATTGTTTATATGCTTTATATATTCTGAGGTAAGTTGATCTATAGTGTTACATCATATTCTATACGGATGTTATGTGTTTGTATACTTTCTGCCCAGTTTGACCCATTTAGCAGAAGTCAGCCTGTTTAAGGCTCTGATATCTGTTCTTTATTACTTAAAGCAGTTATGACATGGTCTGATTTTCTCACCCAGTAAAGGAATATTTAATATATCAGTCTACTCTTCATTCTATCAGAAACAGTTTTCACAGCTCGTACATTTTCTTTTTACACATATATGTAAGCATTGAGCCAAATTTAGTAATGCCAACATATTAAACGAACAATATTTGTCTCTTATATATGATACATCTATATGTACACTGTCTAAGATACTTGTCATTGAGTGAAGATTTAAGGTGATAGGAAATATAAATAACTGCAACTTGAATCTTTGACACAGAGTTGAAGCTCACTGCTGTAATATATCATAATAATCTGACAATAAATATAATATTGGCCATATTATATTTACATTACCAAAGTGAGATGACTTTAGTCTCATGAACAATATTAGCTAATTGTTATTTACTAACTAATCTTAAAATGACTGTTCAGTACAGAAATGAAGCCCAACAATCATGTTTTTACAGTCCTGTGGTCTCAGCCTCAGATACTCATTTAAACAAAGTGATGTCATGAAAAAAAATGAATGAACAAAAAAACATTTTTTTCTCCTTCATTTCTGTCAAACAATGCTGTATGAAACGTTTCTCGCGGTTAGATCCATGTTTGCTAGGCAACCTGAGCAGTGCGACGAAGGCTAGACTGTCCCATTTCACAAGCCTCTCACTTCCGTACTTCTCGTACCTCCTAGTATGCGCCGTACCTAGCACGCAAAATGCGCACACTCCGAAGCATGCGGTCGCTGGATTGGGACACAGCCTGTATGCTGCCATTTTTCACCACTTTACTACTCAACACACTTTGAGTATATACACACACACGTACGTACGTACCTTACGTACGTACATACGTGTGTGTGTGTGTGTGTGTGTGTAAAATTTTCATTTATCATTCTTACACTACACATAAAAAATATCAAAACATTTTTACACATTCTGTAAGAGTTGACAATATTGCATTTCCAAAGCAGTGTCTTCTTAATGTGCTGTACATTTCTATTCAACACGACCTTATCCCCAACTAAATACTGTAAAAGTGTAGTGCTGTATTTTTGATATTTTGTATTTTTAAAATTTTATTACAGGGAAACTGTTAGAGGTGACGCAAATATGTAAATTATTCTTACTCTGGATCACCCTCACTCTTCTTCTTCCGGCTCACAGCTCTCTGAACTCTATGGTTTCACAGAAAAATAATAGTAAAATCTTCCAAAATTACAGTACTGTGCTTCAAACATTCTCATCTTTGAGCTGATATTCCAGAAGATATATATATATATATATATGTGTGTGTGTGTGTGTGTGTGTGTGTGTGTGTGTGTGTGTGTGTGTGTGTGTATGTGTGTGTAATATATATTTCTAATAATCCAAAACTCAAAGTGGATTGAATAGTAAAGTGGTGAAAAACGGCAGGATAGAGAAGACTCGTGTGTTTCTAAGCCAGTCGGCACTCGTACCGTGATATCTGTAAGAAAGTGCAACAATATTGTAGGTGCAGCTGGCGGTGCGGCTAGCTGGACTGTGACTTTGCATGTGATGGCTCACTTGACACGGAGCAAATATGGGTGAAGCTATTGCGTTCGCGTTCCCATGGCGCTCACTACAGAGCAGTGCGTTAAACGAGGCATGGAAGCAAATAATTTCTCTTGAGAATTTTTATAATAGAATTATTACTTGATGAATCATTGTAGTCCTCAGTACAATCATAGGTTGCATAGAGGACACACATGCATATGCACATCCAAATCCATACACCACAAAAAAAAAAAGACACCATCAGCAACAGGAACAATATATACACTCCCTTCTCTGGTAAACACAATAATGTGTAACATCCATCCTGCAAACTGTGTGGGAAGCCCACATCAACAACTTGGGTTGAAACATCAAGTAAAGGTTGCCTGACGACATCAGCTCCAGGCCAATGTTACAGTTGCTCTGTAAGAATGACTGCATTTGTGGCGTCTTTACATGTATTGAGCAAGACAAATGGCAGTTTGGTCACACAATTACTGATTCAATCCACAGAAATTTGAAAAAAATCTAGGCAGAAAAATGTTGCCAAGACATCAATGTCATTGCCAAGGCAACTTTAATTAAGGCACTCTATCCCTGCATGGAGCTGCATAATTATAATGAATTACAAGTAAGGAGTTCTTACGGAAGAAAACATTATTTTCAACTACATGTTCATGTGTCCTTACAAAATAAAAGGCATTCATATTTAACTTTATTGAGTCTTAACAGTATTCTTTGGGTCTGTGTTAAATCCACGTGCAACCTACCTGAGTACCCTGAGTCTTTTTCTGAGTCTTTCTCTGAGTCACAGTAGAGCATGCGGGTGCTCTTGTCACCCATTTCAGACTGCACCCTGTGAGTGCCACCCTGAGATGCCCACAGGGTGGCACTGTTACTCTTATCCTTGGCATTCTTTGAGGTGCTATGTGTGTCATACTCTGCAAAAGGTTCCTGTTCTTTTAACATTCTGAAACTATCAAGAAAACAAACAAACAAACTCTTTTTTTGAGACAAAAAACATATAGATGGATTTTTTTAATACCAAAGATTACCAGTATAAGCCTACATGAGGAAAATGATTATATTCGTTACGAAATGATACTGGCAGTATCTGAAAAAGAGGTTTTTTGTTCTTGTGCATGCACTCAGATAAATAGGTGAAGTTGAAAAACATATGTATACTATCCAGGCTGGTTGAGCCCCCCACTGAAGTAAGCCACATTGGTAATACAACAAAGTTGTGGGTTTAGCAGCAGAGCTGAGTATGTGCTTTGACTATAGACGCAAAACAGACAGTCTTTGGTCTCACAGGCCTGTCATGACTGCCCTTCACTGTCAGGCCTTTTTACACTGGTGTCAGTAACATGTGCACTAGAACTTGAACTAGAACCAATAACAGGGTAACAGCTTTTGATGGAGGTACTCTGATGGTGTGGAGCAGCATCTCACTCACTGGAAAAATCACCGGCAATCTCATTTCCACAGTCTGGGAGTGAACTCTGTCCTCCAAGACGACAACGCTCACCCCCACAGAGCAGGGTTTCTAAGAGACTAGAATTTGAGAGTGGAGAGGATGGATGGTCTGCAGTCCAGGCGTGTTGTTTGTACCAGAGTGACCAACACAACGGTTTTGTTGTGTCACAACCACATAGTTTGACTTGTGACAAATGCTAGTTGAAGAATGGGATGCCATCCCACAGCATTTTGTGGTTAAGCTAGTGACCAGCATGAAGAGGAAGTGCAAGGCTATTGTGTGTGCATGGTTCTTCCAAATGCTATTTTCAGTATGTCTGATTCTTGATTTCAGTTTATTCTGATTCAACAGCAGAATAAACTGATGTGTTCATGGGTGAAACCTACATACTCAACTCTCCTACTCAACCAACAATTGCATTTTCCTTACAAATATGGCACTATTTAGGGGGAAATGTCACAGGATCAGATGTGGAGAGGTTGCTAGTCTGTTGCAGAGCGAACACAGGGATGTATCTAATCAGAACTAGCGCGAACAACAATAAAATCAATCAATAAAAACAATAAAATCTCATAATGAAAAGAAACCCCCACTAAGACTAAAATCAAATTTTTGAGAAACAAATGTTCTTTGTAGTCTTTGTAGAAAGTATTGAAGGTAAAGTAAATGTGAATACTGAAATTGCAAAAGACCTACCTCATCATCCAGTCCTGGAAGCTTAGTGGCCTGGAATGTTACAACCCAAAATATTTTTCATTTTTTCAGTCTTTCACCACCCCCTAAATGGTTAGATATCATTTCTAGTGTGGTCTTTGTAAAAATACACTGCCATAGGATCATTTAGAGTTTTTGTGCAAATTGCAATTTTATGCTATGTCTCATGTCCACGTGTCTTTAACAACCCCCTTTTTTCTTCCAAAATAGAAGTCTCCATAAAGACATAGGTTGGGTGAAATACAAGGAAGGAAGTGTTGCTTATTTCACTTATTGCTTAAGGCAATAAGTAAAGGAAACATTTTTTCACACATTATTATAATCACATGAACTGCCACAAGGGATGTTTCCCACTGCTTTCAACCAGCTTAACTTGTAACAGAGGTAGCTCTTCTGGAAACAAAGTAAGTAGGTTCAGAAAACCTTTTTCTTTTTTTCTGAATCGAGGACTGTACAAATATGCTCCAGTTCTTCTTGAAATTATAGATCTACACAAAATGTTTACTTCAAGTAGTCACATAATACATGTTTGTATTATATGGCTATTTTGTTTTTTTTTTATACAAGAAACCCATCAACTGTATTTGAAGTTTGTGAAGTCTTTAAATTTGTATTTTGAGGATTACAATGATGCCAGACTTTAAGATGCAAGCTCACAGAGAATTGGAATAAGTCAGTCTTGGTTGGCAAATATCTGTGCAATTTGTGGTTTAGAACAGCAAGGAGACACGTTGCAAGAGGAAAAAAAATCTATTACAATAAATTTTCATAATATCAACAATTTCTGTCATTTCTGGAGGACAGCACAATATGAATACCACCTGCATGACTAAAGCAAGGCTTGGCTGATACAGTCTATTTAGTATAACAGTGTACTGTATGATGAATGACGTTAAAAAAAAAAAAGACTGCAAGTTAACGACTTGTAAGTGGTCAGCTTTGAAAAGTTGCAAGAATGGACAATAATAGTCTATTTTTCATCATCATGTTGTTTTCTGATATACTCTATGCAAACATAACAGCTGACGAGCCTGCAGCAGGAGGAAATTGATAAGACGCTATGGCAGACTGTACAAGCCCACCCCTAACACCATTATGTAATACAATGCCTGCGCTGTTCAGTGGAAAAACGCGAACCTGTTATAAATCCAAATGGAAACTCGCCATTCACTGACTGTACGACTTCCATAAAACATTTAATAAATGACTCCGCAATATTACAAAAAACTGAGACGAGGCTCAGACTAAAACTGTTCAGTTACCCTTCAAATGTGGAACTCAGTACAGTTTACTCACCGGTCAGCACCTTTATCTTAAGAGAAAATTGCTCCCTCCTGGTAGCAGAAGTCCGCCAGTACTAGGTTTAAAAATCTATTTTGGGTAGAAGAATCATATATATGACAATATATATCCTTTGCCTCTGCCAGTAGCAGGAAAAAACAAATCAAAGCTCTACTTTGCTGAAGTGATGCATGAAAACCTGCTATAAGGAACGTAGGCACACTAACCGTGTACTGAAGGCATCCATGACGTTCATTTACGTAGCCAGCCACAGAAGAGTTAGATGCTGACGTAACGCCAACGGTTTAGCCTTTCCCTCACAGATACGTGATTAGTCGGTGACGCCGGACAGGCCAAGTGAGGGTTGAGCTTGGTGCTAGTATGGTGTGTTTAACTGCTGTCGTAAATACAAAATCAGACGTTCATGTGTTTCAAAGTAATTTGACATTTGAGAAAGCAATAAGCGTAGTAGCATTCTTAGCTTACATTAATTCAGTGATTGTCTTACACAGCAAATTCAAAAGTGTTAAATTTTTTGGTGTTAATAGTCTTCTTGCAAAAGTAGAGTTAATTTTACTCTAAGCAGAGTCACATTCTTTTAATGTAACTCTGAGGTGTAAAATGATAGTAGTTAAAATCGAGTGTTAAAAATGAGTCTTTCTCTGTCAAATCTGGAGGTGTTACAATGGAAACATTAACTCTTGACCTCTTAACTCTGAACTCCTAGAGGGGCTATGACACCAACAGAGTAAATTCACAGACTCCGCCCCCAGCACGGCTCCAATCGAAGCTGAAGTGCAGCCGTTTCAGAACATTTTGCTCTACATATTTGAGTTGTTTGCCATGCTTGGTAAGTCATTTTTTCAACGATTGTTTCAATTATTATTATGAGCTTTTACTTCTGTGGCTCTTTGGAGTTGAGACAAAGCTGTGTGAAAGGCATTAGCCATGTTGCTCGCTGATAGCATAATATTCTGTTTTAGCTAGCTGAAAGGTATTGTTTGCGGGCAAATACCACAGCCTTGAAAAAAGCTTGCATGTGAATTTTCAGTCAAACTTTTGGTCAAATACACCTAAAACAATGTCTAGAATGTGAAATGTTGGTATAATGGTGCTACTTGAAGCCTGAAAACGATCGCCCATAAAAATAAAAAAAAAACGAGCAAACAGCAGTAGCTGACGTCCTGACTGGATTCTACGTTAGCATAGATCCCTCCAGAGTTTTGTGCACACGGTTTAGGTAAAAATGAAAAAGGTTGAGGTTTTACATTTAGTTCAGTATTACCTGTTGCCTGTGTCCTTGTCTTTTGGGAAAATACTTTACACAAGTAATGGCTCAAAGAGGATTCCTTTTTTTTTTTCTGTGCTGCAATTGTTTACTGGATTATTTGTGCCATTAATTAGCGTCAACTAATTTTTATTCAATCTCCGCACAGGATATGCTTGTGAAGATGGAATATGGGGGAGAGCAGAAGTGCGTTGAAGTTCCACAAAGGGATGAATGAAGGACATGCATATTGTATTGAAGAAATAAGTGATGAGAATGCTGTTATTTGCATTTACCATGTCAGACCTTTTGATAAACAAAATTCTAATGAAAGTGAGAACATGTATGCTGTTACATCTTTCAGAAGATGTTTTGAAATTGTGGTGCACAGTTCAGAATAAATGTTTTTCAAAAACCATTGCATCTTTTTAGTAAATGTTTATTTCCAAAAAAAATTTCTAGAAGTTCAGAACAGTAAAATTCCCGCTTTTTAGAATGAATTAGAAGATAACTCTTACGTAGTTAAACTAAAATACTCTTTGAGAGTTAATATATAAACTCTTAACACCAAGTGTTAAATTATCAACTCCAGACAGATTTGGTGTTTAACACTAAATCAGAGTTAACGTACCAACTCTCCAAAAAGAGTTAAATTAACACTTTCTGGTGTGGACCCATATAGACACTTTAATAGTGTTGAAATCAAATCCGACAGTGTTAATTTGGACATGCTGGATTTGCTGTGTACTTTTAAATCTTCACTATAATAAAAAAAAAAGTACTATTGAATCTTAATATCCTGACAAACGTGTTGTGGTTTTGTTTTATTTTCTACCTTGTGTTTACAAAATACACGTTATAAAACTCATAAAAACTCTTCATGTGGGTATTTTACCTGCCTTACCAACCACCGAATTAAAACAAAGCTCACCTTGGAAAGCATGTTTAAATTGTTTCCATCAGTAGACAAAATTATTCTCTTCTAGATCTTTCATCCACTTTGCTGAACAGCCCTCTTATTTTTATCAACTCATTCGCAAAAAACAAGTAGCTTCAGATGAACTGCTGAGGAGTGTTACTGACTAGCATTAGTATTAAGTCAAGCACATTCATAGCGAGGCAAGTAGTTCTGGAATGAAAACTAAAAATAACTACTGACCATGAAAAGTAAGGACTTTTAGGGTTTCTATTTTGAAATTGATTCTTTGCTGTTACTGAAACCTCTTTTGACAGGTGTGCTTCCCTTCACTTTCATCACTGGTGCTCTGAAAACATGTCCAGATGATACAATTCATTAGACAACCACAGCAGTCAAACTGCTTTTCCTTCTTCTTTTCCTTCTTTCAGCTGCTCCCTTTAGGGATCAGCACAGCAGGTGTTTCAATCGTCATATGGTTTAATACCAACGTATCTCTAGAAGCCTCTTGTCACACCAACCATCTGCATGTCCTCCTTCACTACATCCTTGAACTTTCTCAGACACTAGCTCTACTTTTAAGATTAGGCTTAAAAAGAAGATGATCACTGTCTCCCTAATCCAAACTGGAAGCTGGTTCCATACAAGAGGGGCCTAAAAATTGAAGGCTTTCCCTCCCATTCTACTTTTAAATATCCATCCATCCATTCGCTTCCGCTTATCTTTTTCAGGGTCGCAGGGGGCGCTGGAGCCTATCCCAGCTGTCATAGGGCGAAAGGCGGGGTACACCCTGGACAGGTCGCCAGTCTGTCGCAGGGCTAACACATAGGGACAGACAACCATTCACACTCACTCGCACATTCACACCTAGTGACAATTTGGATTAATCAATTAACCTATCCCCACAAGCTGCATGTCTTTGGACGGTGGGAGGAAGCCGGAGTACCTGGAGAGAACCCACGCAAACACGGGGAGAACATGCAAACTCCACACAGAAAGACCCCGGCCTGATGGTGGAATTGAACTCAGGACCTTCTTGCTGTGCGGCAACAGTGCTAACCACCGTGCCACCGTGCTGCCCACTTTTAAATACTCTAGGAAAAAATAAGTAAGCCTGCAGTGCTAGAGCAAAGTGCTCTAATGGGGTGACTAGAAAGTCATTAAGATAAGATGGGGCCTCCACCCCATGTTTTTTTTTTGTTAGTTTCACCATTTCCAAACCATACACCAAAGCAGGTCTCATTACCATATTGTAAATGCTCCCTATCACTCTTGTTGCTTCTGTTACAAATCAACCTTGACACTCAACATTCTAACTAAGGAGCTTTAAATAAAATCTTTCCCTATAGCTGCTTTGCAGTTATTAAGCATCATCCACCATAAAGTAGTATCTTGCAATTTAGTTTCCCCAACACTGTATGTTTTTCAAACAATACTGGAAGTTTGTAAGAAAAAAAAGTGGAGTGTGGTCCGGTGGAAAGTGCCCCACCAGTTACATTTGGCAATGTTTATTGTTATCATTACTTATGATGCAGTCATGTAACTTTTAAATTAGCGCAATAATATTCAGTGCACTTAGTGTAGAACAGAAAGTAACAACAGAAATATCACTGCTTTTTGACAGCCCAACAAAACCTGAATGCAGCATAGGAGAAGTGGATGTGTGTGGCAACATGTGAGGCAGCTCATGGAGGCGTGGCTTCTTCACAGCAACATATTTCTTGCTGGGGGAAAGAACTGTGAGCCTCACAATCCCATGTGTGCAAACCGAAGCCACGCCCCCCCCGACATTCTGCAAAAGAGATGGCAGAAAGAAATGCAGTGTTATCTGAGTATGTAATTCTTACATCCTCTGAACGTGATATGAGTTAATTGCTGCCACTCTGACCATTTGGGCATTTAATTACGCTTCTTCAGGTAGTTTACTGAAGATCAATTTGCATGCATAAGGGGCTATCATCTCAAAGTTGACATACAACTTAGATACTCTCTTATTCATCAATCCAGACCAAACGCACGACCACTGAGCACTTTGGAGGAATGTAACGAATTTAATTTTGATTTAATTTCTAAAAGCAAACAAACAAACAAAAAACTAATAAAGTATCCAATGTAATGACCCCCCACCAAAAAAACAAAACAAAACACACACACACACCATGGGTCAACTGGAGTCTGCAAGGGCTAATGAAATACAGCAGTGGTGCAATTTAAAGCATGCAGAGTGGAGGCTGACTTGCTTAAAGAAAGTGGGCAGAAAAATAATTGGACTACAGCAATGATGTCAGAATTCAGTTTTGTAGTATGGGAAAGTGGAAGTGATGTAAAAGAGTAGATTAGCAGCCAAAAACCTGCAGTAGGACACTTGAGTGGAACAATAAAGGGACGGTTTGTATGAATTCAAAAACTCGTACCAGTTTGCTTCTTG
Source organism: Rhamphochromis sp. 'chilingali' (assembly GCF_963969265.1). Taxonomy (NCBI): domain Eukaryota; kingdom Metazoa; phylum Chordata; class Actinopteri; order Cichliformes; family Cichlidae; genus Rhamphochromis; species Rhamphochromis sp. 'chilingali'. The sequence continues at coordinate 6,558,750 of NC_137946.1, read as the reverse complement.
TCTAGAAGTATGAAGCGCCAGTCCGATTTTTTATGCCTGTGTTGAATAATGCCACTTGAATTGCTTTTTGAGTTGGTGGACTGCCTCTATGTGGTTAAATTACTGAAAATGTTATACTACATCTTTGAAAAATCCTGGTAAAGATGTTGCACCCCAACATCCTAAATAATTCTTGGATAAATGGCCATCCAACAAATTATGTTACTTGAGAAATTGTAATACATAATTGAACTGAGGTTTGCGGAGCTATAAAGAACTGAATATGTCTACATGTAGTAAATTTCATTATCGTTTTTTTTTTTTTACATTTGTGGCATACAACTTGTGATCCCAGCCCATCACACATCACTCACACCCCTGTGGTGTAGGGGGGTCACGTAGGTCGCAGTGGGTAAGGCCAGTCACGTGGTTTTGCTGGGTGTTGCATTACCACGTGACCCTAGTGGTGAGGTTGCTGCAGTGGCCCCATTAACTGCTGTCTGTCTTGCTCAATTTTAACATTTTATAATAGTAATTTTATCTGCACCTTTGACACTGTGGGTGTTGGGGACTGAGCCTCGGCCCTTGCAATTTTTTGTTGAGAAATGTAATTTTTATTTCTGTTGAACTATTATCCACAGAGTGATAATCTCTACCCATCTTCTGAAAGGCCTCTCAGATAGTGATCATATTAAGGATCTGATGCTAAATGACTAGTTGTAAGATGTGTAGTTAAAATGAGACTTATATTCTAAAGTGCTTTGAGTGGTCAGTGAGAGTAGAGACTAGAAAGTGCTATAGAAAGATCATCTTTGAATCGAGGAGGGGGCCTAAGGGTACATCTTTCCATATCTTACAATGCTGTGATTGTAGGCATTCCCTAACTCTCTGTGAATGTTACTCATGGCCATTAATCAATGGTCATGAAAATTTGCATATTAAAGATCAAGGAACTGACCTCACAGCCCATTGTTTATTTAGTGGGCGAGTTTCAGTGATTGTGCAAATGTACTGTTTATAAGGTTGGGGAAACCTGGAGTCAGCTGAGACTGAAGAAGTCACTTGGATGAGTGATGAAACGTTTCTCCCACTGAACACACTACATACAGATGAACAGAATCAACCTTTAGGATTTACTTACCTGGATACTGAGCATGCATCAAAACGTTTTTACATTATATTTAACATTTTTTTTTACTAAATTTTTAAACAAACCAAAGAAAAAAAATTTCAACAAACAAATGATTTATGTTTTACAGATATGGGACAGTCTGGGCAGTGAGCTACCAGAACCTTTTCTATAATTTAATATAAATATCATGCAGAAATAATGAGATGTTCTGTTGAAAACACACTTCTTTATTGTATACTAAGATATCTCAGGGATTAAATGTGCAGTTAAATATATTTATGCTGAAAAGAAGTGCAGTTTCACTTGTATGGTCCCCATATGATCAAAGTGGGCTGTATGTGGCCCTCGATGTAAAATGAGTCTGACATCTCTGATGTAAAATGTTCAGCAAGTGAACTTGTGTTCTGGGGGACCAAAAATGCTAAATGATAAAGGCTACAAAGACAATATCTAACACATGGGAGACCAAAATTCTAAAGCACAAAGTAATAAAAAGTGACAAATGTCCATTTTTTGCAGTTAGCTTGTACAAGGATTGAGTTCAGTACACATCCTTCCATTTGTATAATATTATAATTTATTCCTTAATACTCAATGAGCTAATAATACAGAAGAAAAAAATGTTCAAAAAACAGACATGCAGGATTTTTTGGTGTAATAGTAAGATTAACTGCTGCTCTCCTCCCTTCTTCATATATTTCACCAAAGGTCACAGCCAGGATTGAATTAGAGGACTTACAAGTGTCATGGGGAGTTGCATGGCTTATTCATTGAATATAAAAAGAAAAAGAAAAAAAGAATGGTACAAACAGCAGCACCATCTTTGTAGGTCTGATGGTCTTGATTATGTTGTTAAACTGCACTGATGGCTATGTGAAGTTCTTATGTTACAGTATAGTCACTGTGGATAGGCTTTTTCCTTTCTGTGGACAAAGACAGATTTTAACAATAAGGCTCCCAGGCAAGGCACTGAAATCGTGCTAAGAGTAACACCTCTTTAAAAATGAAAGCTCTACTTATTTTTATGGCTGTATGATTGTAACCAAGGTGTTTATACACGTGTGTGTGTGTGTGTGTGTGGCAGAGATGCTATCACTCTCTTATGCTAGCAGAATAGGAGAATTGGGGGAAATGAGCTTCTTGGCTGGGGTCCTCACAGTCCAGACTGTTATCTGTAACAAGAAGGCAATCTAAGTCAGTGACCAAGAAACGTGATATTAACTTTGAATAATGATGGATCAGTGCTGACGGGTCCAACAAGAAGATACTTACACTTGTTTGGGGGAGTGAGTGTGATTGTTTGTGCTGTGAACTCCTCATCAAAGTACCGGGTATCTGTCTCTGATGTTACTTGCGGTTTGAAGAGGGGGGTCAGCTGTACCAGGGATTGGAAGAGACAGATATCACTTGGTAACATGCTGGATTTATAACATGCATGTAGAGGAGGGTCTACAATGCAGTTGGCATAACTCATACCTAGGGTATCCATTTAAAATTCCTACATCACTTCGGTCTTGAGTTATCATATTCACAAACTTGGGTGTACATGCTACCAGCCTGCCGACCTGCCCAGTGAGGTGATGACATTACCCCAATACCCTTTTGCGGAAATGGGGTAAAAAGCCACTACTTGACCCAGCTGTCTTAACTAATTATAGGCTGTTTATCTCAAAAGATTTTGAACGAGTAGCTGTGAAACAGCTAACTAATTATCTGTACAGGAATGGTTTATTTGGAGAGTTTTAAATCTGAATTTATCACAGTACAAAAGCAGGGTTAACGAAGGTTACAAATGATCATCTTATGGCCTCATCTCTGTGCTTATCTTGATGCAGCATTCAATACTTGTTACACAGATCAGAGCATGCTGTAGTTATTAAAGTTACTGTGTAAAAACCTAGATGACCTCTAATTCAGACAAACCTAAAGTTCTTGTCTTTGGCCCTAAAAATCTTAGAAATATGATGTGTAACCAGATACTTACCCTGGATGGCATTACCTTGGCCTCCAGTAACACTGTAAGGAATCTTGGAGTTGTTTTTGACTACGATATATCCTTCAATGTGCATATTAAACAAATATTTAGGGCTGTTTCTTGCATTTCCACAATATCTCTAAAATTAGAAACATGTTGCCTCACAATAATGTTAAGCAATACTGGCGACCACCAGTGGTAGCCTCGTAGCACATACACCTATGGTCTCAATTTCAAAATCCTGCGTCGCTTTGTTTTTAAGTTATCACAATCACAAGATTTTCAGAAAACTTGACCTCTAAACTTGAGATTAATTAAAAATTCTGATTAATTTGAAAATTCTCGGTGACTTCTTTCTTGAGTTATTGCATTCACAAGATTTTGTAATGACAATACCCAATCAGCCTTTTATGGCTAAGGAGTAAAAAACACTTGTATTCCCATGCGCTAATATTTGTATTAATTTTTATTAGTTCAATTAGCTTTTTGCTTTACGCAGAAACAGCTAACAGAAATTTCCTTCAAAGAGCTACTTATTAAACTAATTATAAATTTATCCAGGAGTCTGAGAACAAAGTGCTCTATTATTATGGTGATAGGGTACTATGAGTTCTTTAAGAAAAGATGGGGCCTAAATATTTAACAACTTGTATGTGAGGAGAAGGATTTTAAATTTTACTTTGAATTTAACATGGAGCCAATGAAGTGAAGTCAGTATGGGAGGAATATGCTGTCTCATTCTAGTACCTGGTGGTACTCCAACTGGAGCATTTTGGATCAACAGAAGGCATTTCAAAGAGTTTTTATGACAACCTGATAATGAATTTCAATAGTCCAGCTTAGAAGTAATAAATGCATTAATGCATTTTCAGGACAAGATCAGAAATAATATTTTTAATTTTAAAGATACTGCACAAAATAAGTAAGCAGTGCTACATATTTGTTTAATCAAGAACATCCTGGTCAAAAACAACTCCAAGATTCCTCACCGTATTACTGGAGGCCTAGGTAATGGCTTCCAAAGTATGCATCTGGTTAGACACTGTGTTTCCAAGATTTTTAGGACCAATGAATCAGAATTTAGACGCAGGACATTTATTATCTTAAACAGTTTAACGAATTGGTGTGTCAGTGGGTATCAGCTGCGTAGCAATGAAAATGTATCGTATGCCTTTGAATGACACTGCCTAAGAGAGGCATATATAATGTAAACAGAATTAATCGTAGCATGAAACACTCTGGAATTCTATGATTAACCTTTGCAAGTACAGAACAATCTTCATTTACATGAAAAAATTGGAGTCTATTAAATAGATTTGATTAAAACCACTGCAGCGTACTACATTCTCTAACTACGGCATGCTCTTATCTCTGTAATAAAATCTTAGTGTCCAAAATATTAAATGCTGCACTGACAAGCACAGAGGTGAGGTAGGAAATTAGAAGTCATCCAGGTCCTTATGTATTTAAGACATTTCTGCAACTAAAAGTGTGAAAACAATCTCCCATATTCTACATTTGCCTTGACTATGGAGTAGGGTTGCAAGATGGAAGCCTTTCCTGACAAAGAAAAACATTGAAATCTGGCAAAAATTTGCAAAATATACATCAAGTATTCCACAAGCATGAGGAAACCTCTGATATGGCCTGATGAGTAGGCCAAACTTTTTGGTTGCAATTCAAAAGGTTGTTGGTGAAAAAATCAACACTTTGCACCACCAAAAGAACCTAATATCAATGGAATCTATCACATGTGGATTGGCCTGATGGCTACTTTCCATGGACATTTACCATTTATCAAAATTTGAGAACATCTAAAATCCGTGTCTGTGAAGGTTCCCAGCCATCCACCGTCATCGTAGTGTAAGGAGCTTGTCACTCCACCTCACCCAAATTCAAGTGTGTGTGAAAAATGTGGTTACTTTATAGTACATCTGGTGAGTGTTGGGATTCCTCATGAATGTTATTATTAATTTGGTTACTTTTTATTTCTCTCATGTCATGTTGCTATGGAGCAACAAGAATGCTACACTGCAAGAATGCCAGAATCCATCGTTTCATTTTTGACTCACTTGTAACTGCTGTTCCTGTTAAATGAAGACATGACTGATTGGACTGTCTGACTGCGCTTGATAAATAGAAATAAGTTGTTAAAAAAAAGAAAGCCCCACCTTTCTCTGTTCCACATCATGCCAGTTGATGGTGATAAAAAATTTGTGAGTCATTACTTCTTTGGCATCACTGGGACCTCCTCCTAACCTGTCAGTCCAAATGAGATTATTTGAGAGTAAACTAGGCATTTTTAATATAATCCACACAGAGTAGTAGTTTGGGCTAATACCTGTGCTTGGGATCCTTCTTGAGCAGGCCAGCCAGCAGGGACTTGGCCTCAGGTGAGAGGTTCCGAGGAAAGCGGATCTCCTCCATTAGGATGAGCTCAAATAAGCGCTCGTGGTCTTGGTTATAGAAAGGCAATCGGCCACACATCATTTCATACATAACTACACCGAGACCCCACCAGTCCACTGCGCGGCCGTAGTCATTATCTTCTAGGACCTGAGGAAGAAGAGACCGATTTCTCAACAGCAGTAAAAAGCCATAACTCTGAATTGGCACACCATAGCATTTGGTGCAAATAATGGCACACTTTTGTGAGTCAAAAATATTTCTTCTTTATATGTTTTTTCTTCTTTTTCTGTTCAAACTTCTTACCAGTCATCTTTTACATCACCCCTTCTGTTTGAAAGAGCAGGGCTAATCTTTTCTCTTAAGTGTGTAAAAAAATCAAATGCATCATTTTCTTCCTACTCTTTAAATAAGTGATCTGCATGTTTAAATGGAGCTGCCATTTAAACCATGCTTAACTGGTACTAAGGGGTCCGAATTGTGCCTGATATAATATCAGTGTATATCAGTGAGCTGATAAAAGGAACCATACCAGCTAAAATTCACCAGAAATTGAAACTCAGACTACACAATGTTTTTCTAATCTTCTACTGTCTAATTTGTTAATTCCATGCAAACTGTGGCCTCAATGTGGTCTTCTGCTGGTGTGGCCCATCTGTCTATAGTAGAGCCCAATATAAGTCAGTTTCAGTTCAATTTCAGTTTTAATTGTCATATGCAAGCTAGCACAGGGTCAACATTCCAATGAAATGTGTTTGACGTGCAGAAGACAAGTCACTCAGCAGTATAATACAGTAAAAATATTACAAATATTAACAGACTAAATATATATAAATATATACACAAATGTATAAATAAAAAAATCTTAAATAGAAATGTGACCATTGAAATGGGGGTAATGGGATATTGCACATGGGATAAAGTGGCAGGAGTGAGCAGTAGCACAAACTGAGCAGTACAAGATTTTAGAGTTGCAGTTAGTACAGTATTGGACGGAGTAAGGGTTTTTATTTTTATTTAAATACTAATAAGAATGAAGTGACCAGTGCAGAGTGTAGTATGTTCTTGAGAAACTTTAGGACAGCTTCTGTGTGCATCCTGTGAAGTGTGGTGTCGGTATTCAAGTGTTGTAGTTGAGGTGTTGAATGGCTTGATGGTAAAAGCTGTTTTAATAAATAAATAAATAAAAAACCAACTGGTGGTCGCCAGTGGTACTCCTCTTGACACAATTTGGAAATCCTGTGTTGGCTTGTGCTCAAGTTGTCGCATTGACAACATTTTCAGGAAACGTGACCTCTGACCTTGAGGTCAAGGTCACTGAGATTTGAACTAGTCTGAGATTATGGTATGGCATGAAACGTCTACATCACCTCATTCCCAAGTTCACAAACTTGGGTGATTGGGTGTCTTGGGTGTAGCATGATTCTTAGTGATATTGGACATTGGTCAACATATCAACTCACACGTACCTTGTTTTACTGTACACAGGAAAAACAAACAAAAACAGAACACTTTACATGGCTCAACCAAGACAGCTTCTTATGCACATAAAATATGAGTAATAGATTTACAGTTGCAGCAAATCTAGAGACAGGGGACCAAACTATGATATTAAACAAGCTATTAAACAAGCTTGACAACACAGGTGTGTTTAAAATGTGTCACCAGACAGTGCCTTACCTCAGGAGCCAGATATTCAGGTGTTCCACAAAAGGTTTTCATTGTTGCATCTGGAGTAATGCCCTCTTTACAAAGGCCAAAATCAGTTATTTTAATGTGTCCGTCTTTGTCCAGCATCAAATTCTCCAGCTGAGAGGAAAAACACATTCACATCAGATTTCAGTATAATCATACACTGCTGCCAATTCAACAGATCCACAGTTCCTGTACATTTTCTTCGTCTGTTCACAAAACAACAGAAAAACAAACATGCTGTCTACATTAAACTAACCAAAAAATAAGCCTACATCTAGTCAAAGCAGCTTGCAAAGAAAAGCGTCTGGACTTCTTTAAGTTGCTTGAAGACGTTTCACCTCTCATCCGAGAAGCTTCTTCAGTTCTAAGGTCAAATGGTGGAGAGTCACAGATATAACCTAGTGGGAGTATCCCCCCACAGAGGGACAAAAAGACCCCCTGATGATCCTCTAATCGCCTGAGCTCTGGCTGATTGGGACCCACACCCAGTTTCACACCTTGGCTCAGGCGATTAGAGGATCATCAGGGGGTCTTTTTGTCCCTCTGTGGGGGGATACTCCCACTAGGTTATATCTGGGACTCTCCACCATTTGACCTTAGAACTGAAGAAGCTTCTCGGATGAGAGGTGAAACGTCTTCAAGCAACTTAAAGAAGTCCAGACGCTTTTCTTTGCAAGCTGCTTTGACTACGATGACCTGGATGACTGAGAACCTTCACAGACATATTGCCTACATCCAGTGTACAAATATTTGTGGAACCTCATCATCTTGATCACTGAAAGAATAGTTTTGTTGTTCCTTTTTCAAAGACAGGTCGACGTCATTCAAACTCGTCCAAGATTTTTAGTAGATACTCCTGTGATATCAATTTGAAGCTCCCACATCACTGTATTCTTGAGTTCTTGCATTTACAAGAGTTTCAAAAAGAATTACCACTGACCTTGATATACAGGGAGTGCAGAATTATTAGGCAAATGAGTATTTTGTCCACATCAACCTCTTCATGCATGTTGTCTTACTCCAAGCTGTATAGGCTCGAAAGCCTACTACCAATTAAGCATATTAGGTGATGTATCTCTGTAATGAGAAGGGGTGTGGTCTAATGACATCAACACCCTAAATCAGGTGTGCATAATTATTAGGCAACTTCCTTTCCTTTGGCAAAATGGGTCAAAAGAAGGACTTGACAGGCTCAGAAAAGTCAAAAATAGTGAGATATCTTGCAGAGGGATGCAGCAGTCTCAAAATTGCAAAGCTTCTGAAGCGTGATCATCGAACAATCAAGCGTTTCATTCAAAATAGTCAACAGGGTCGCAAGAAGCGTGTGGAAAAACCAAGGCGCAAAATAACTGCCCATGAACTGAGAAAAGTCAAGCGTGCAGCTGCCAAGATGCCACTTGCCACCAGTTTGGCCATATTTCAGAGCTGCAACATCACTGGAATGCCCAAAAGCACAAGGTGTGCAATACTCAGAGACATGGCCAAGGTAAGAAAGGCTGAAAGACGACCACCACTGAACAAGACACACAAGCTGAAACGTCAAGACTGGGCCAAGAAATATCTCAAGACTGATTTTTCTAAGGTTTTATGGACTGATGAAATGCGAGTGAGTCTTGATGGGCCAGATGGATGGGCCCGTGGCTGGATTGGTAAAGGGCAGAGAGCTCCAGTCCGACTCAGACGCCAGCAAGGTGGAGGTGGAGTACTGGTTTGGGCTGGTATCATCAAACATGAGCTTGTGGGGCCTTTTCGGGTTGAGGATGGAGTCAAGCTCAACTCCCAGTCCTACTGCCAGTTTCTGGAAGACACCTTCTTCAAGCAGTGGTACAGGAAGAAGTCTGCATCCTTCAAGAAAAACATGATTTTCATGCAGGACAATGCTCCATCACACGCGTCCAAGTACTCCACAGCGTGGCTGGCAAGAAAGGGTATAAAAGAAGAAAAACTAATGACGTGGCCACCTTGTTCACCTGATCTGAACCCCATTGAGAACCTGTGGTCCATCATCAAATGTGAGATTTACAATGAGGGAAAACAGTACACCTCTCTGAACAGTGTCTGGGAGGCTGTGGTTGCTGCTGCACGCAATGTTGATGGTGAACAGATCAAAACACTGACAGAATCCATGGATGGCAGGCTTTTGAGTGTCCTTGCAAAGAAAGGTGGCTATATTGGTCGCTGATTTGTTTTTGTTTTGTTTTTGAATGTCAGAAATGTATATTTGTGAATGTGGAGATGTTATATTGGTTTCACTGGTAAAAATAAATAATTGAAATGGGTATATATTTGTTTCTTGTTAAGTTGCCTAATAATTATGCACAGTAATAGTCACCTGCACACACAAATATCCCCCTAAAATAGCTAAAACTAAAAACAAACTAAAAACTACTTCCAAAAACATTCAGCTTTGATATTAATGAGTTTTTTGGGTTCATTGAGAACATGGTTGTTGTTCAATAATAAAATTATTCCTCAAAAATACAACTTGCCTAGTAATTCTGCACTCCCTATATACATACATATCTATATACACATATATATATATACACACACATATATATATATATATATACACACACATATATACACATACATATATATATATATATATATATATACACATACATATATACACATACATATATATATATATATATATATATATACACATACATATATACACATACATATATATATATATATATATATATACACATACATATATACACATACATATATATATATATATATATATATACACATACATATATACACATACATATATATATATATATATATATATACACATACATATATACACATACATATATATATATATATATATATATACACATACATATATATATATATATATATATATATATATATATATATATATATATATATATATATATATATATATATATATATATATATATATACACACACACATATATATATATATATATACACATATATATTTATATATACACATATATATTTATATATATATATATATATAAAAACACCCAGCACGCCCCTGCGGGCGGTTTATCCTTCAAGCTCGGGTCCTCTACCAGAGGCCTGGGAGCTTGAGGGTCCTGCGCAGTATCTTAGCTGTTCCCAGGACTGCGCTCTTCTGGACAGAGATCTCCGATGTTATTCCCGAGATCTGCTGGAGCCACTCGCCTAGCTTGGGAGTCACCGCACCTAGGGCTCCGATTACCACGGGGACCTCCGTTACCTTCACCCTCCACATCCTCTCGAGCTCTTCTATTTCTCCAGCTTCTCGTGTTCCTTCTTCCTAATATTGCTGTCATTCGGAACCGCTACATCGATCACCACCATTTTGTCCGTCTGTATCTGGAAGTCCCACAGGATCTTAGCTCGGTCATTCTCCACCACCCTCGGGGGCATCTCCCATTTTGACCTCGGGACTTCCAGGTTATACTCGGCACAGATGTTCCTGTACACTATGCCGGCCATTTGGTTATGGCGTTCCATGTATGCCTTGCCTGCTAGCATCTTGCACCCTGCTGTTATGCGCTGGATTGTCTCTGGGGCATCTTTACACAGCCTGCACCTGGGGTCTTGCCTGGTGTGATAGACCCCAGCCTCTATGGATCTTGTACTCAGAGCGTGTTCGTGTGCTGCCATGATTAGTGCCTCTGTGCTGTCTTTCAGTCCAGCTTTGTCCAGCCACTGGTAGGATTTCTGGATATCAGCCACCTCCTCTATCTGCCGGTGGTACATACCGTGCAGGGGCCCTTTCCTTCCATGATGGTTCCTCGTCTCCCTCCTCTTTCTTGGGTTTCTGCTGCCTGAGGTATTCACTGAGCACTCGGTCAGTTGGGGCCATCTTCCCAATGTATTCTTGGATGTTCGTTGTCTCATCCTGGACTGTGGTGCTGACACTCACCAGTCCCCGGCCCCCTTCCTTCCACTTAGCGTACAGCCTCAGGGTGCTGGACTTGGGGTGAAACCCTCCATGCATGGTCAGGAGCTTTCTTGTCTTTATGTCAGTGGCTTCTATCTCCTCCTTTGGCCAGCCTATTACCCCAGCAGGGTACCTGATCACGGGCAGGGCGTAGGTGTTGATGGCCCGAATCTTGTTCTTACCATTCAGCTGACTCCTCAGGACTTGCCTGACCCTCTGCAGGTACTTGGTGGTTGCAGCTTTTCTAGCGGCCTCTTCATGGTTCCCATTCGCCTGCGGGATCCCCAGGTACTTGTAACTGTCCTCTATGTCTACAATGTTGCCTTCTGGTAGTTCAATCCCCTCAGTTCTGACTACCTTCCCTCTCTTTGTTACCATCCGACTACACTTCTCCAGTCCGAACGACATTCCAATGTCATTGCTGTATAGCCTGGTAGTGTGGATCAGTGAATCGATTTCTCGTTCACTCTTGGCATACAGCTTGATGTCATCCATGTACAGGAGGTGGCTGACAACTGCTCTGTTCCGTAGTCGGTATCCGTAGCCAGTCTTGTCAATTATCTCACTGAGGGGGTTCAGGCCTATGCAGAACAGCAGTGGGGACAGAGCATCTCCTTGGTAGATCTCACACTTGATGGTGACTTGTGCTATGGGCTTGGAGTTGGCCTCTAGTGTTGTACGCCACATCCCCATCGAGTTCCTGATGAAGGCTCTTAGGGTCCCATTGATCTTGTACAATTCTAGGCATTCCAGTATCCAGCTGTGGGGCATTGAGTCATAGGCCTTCTTGTAATCAATCCAGGCCGTGCACAGGTTGGTCAGTCTGGTCTTGCAGTCTCGGCTGACTGTTCTGTCTACCGGTAGCTGGTGTTTTGCGCCTCTGGTATTCTTGCCAATTCCTTTCTGTGTCCCGCTCATGTATTGACCCATGTGCCTGTTCATCTTAGCCGATATGATGCCTGACAGGAGCTTCCATGTAGTACTGAGACAGGTTATTGGTCGGTAGTTGGAGGGGACCGGTCCCTTCTTGGGGTCCTTGGGGATCAGGACTGTCCGACCTTCGGTTAGCCATTCCGGGTGTCTCTCGTTAACTAGCAGCTGGTTCATTTGTGCTGCCAGAGGTTCGTGGAGTGCAGTCAGCTTCTTTAGCCAGTAGGCGTGAACCATGTCGGGCCCTGGTGCTGTCCAACTCTTCATACTGGAGACCCTTTCTTGGATATCTGCCACTGTGATGGTTACTGGACCCTGTTCAGGGAGGTCGCTGTGGTCTGCCCTCAGATCCACTAGCCACTGAGCATTGCCGTTATGGGTTGCATCCTTCTCCCATATGCTCTTCCAGTATTGTTCTGCCTCCAGCCTTGGTGGTGCTGTTCTCTTATTATTATTGTTCCCTTGCCACTGAGAGTACACCTTTGCTGGTTCTGTGGAGAACAGCTGGTTTATTCTCCTGCCTTCTATCTCTCTGGTGTACCTCCTCAAGCGGCTGGCCAAGGCTGTGAGTCTTTGCTTGGCCAAGGCCTCAGGTATGGACAGCTTGCTGTATTTCTTATGCACCTTCTTTGTCGCACCTTTCTGCAACTCCGTTAGTGTGCTAACCTCCCTTCGTGCTACTTTGATCTTGCCCTCTAGCCTCCTCCTCCATGGAGGGTACTGCCCCTTGTGGCTGTTCAACTTGTAGCCAAGCATCTCACTGATCACTGCTGCCATATTGTAGATCAGCTTGTTAGTGTCGGTAGTCGTGGTTGTAGGTATTGTCCGTAGTGCTGCATTAACATCATCTAGCAGACCTTCTGAGGGTACTTCACGTAATCTTGGTAACCGGCTACGGGGAATCCAGGTTTCAAGCTTGGCCATGATCCTATTTTTCAGGTCAGTTCCTCTCGCACTCAACGATCCTTCTCCTATCGCACTTGGGGCTATGTACCCAATCTCGGGTGGGGGTGATGATATCTCCCCCCTGACCTGGCGTCCTGACCCAGATAGCAAGGAGACATTGAACAGATGTTGATTTTCCATTTGAACCATCAGAATCGTCAGGATTGAAATGTCAACACAAAACCAATGTTGAAACAACATTGAAATACTGATGAAACCTGACACTGACATTGAAATAACATTGATTCACTGTTGTTCTGTCATCGTTGATTGTTGATCTATTTATAGTTGACAAGGTGACAACAATCACGTTGAAAAACCATCGATTTATGGTTGAGCGGGAAATTAAAGCTGCTACCACTTGGACTATTCCGCAGCACCCCTATCACATTGGTACATCCCTCCAGGTAACCATTGTCTTGTACAGTAGAGCGGGACATTAGATTTACTCTCAGCGGAATTGACCGGAGAAGGCATCAGTTCATGCACTGCACTGGCCTGCACCATGATTAGTATAAGGTAAGAATGAATGACTTTTGTTCTATTCGTTATTTCCACGGTTGCATTTGAATAACAGTAAAAAAAAACTAAAAAAAAACTTGTTAATGTAAAGTTTCGGATAAAATGTGGGAGCCCGAAATTGTGTCTACTTTCATCTTACAATCCGGCAACAAATAAATTGCACTGCAAACAAAGTCTATCAACAAAGAAAACATTTTCGTTTCATACTTTTCTGTTATATTCCCTTACAAAGCTAGCTTTAACGCTTCGAGGGTTCCTTTGTTCTTGCCGTCGCCTCGGCGCTTGACCCAGACTTTCGCTCTGTAGTTGCTTTTTAGCATAGTACTACAAAAAATTGTAAATCTGTGATATATGATTGATAAACGTAAAGGTAACTGTATAAATGTGTTCAATGACTTTGTTATTTTTAATGATTGGTGAGCACCCGCTTCGATTCGCACTCAATTCAAACTTTACACTGCACGCTCACCTAACTTGCGTTTGCACCTTTTGTCCACACGTAAACTGCGTTTAGCATTTACGTGTGGACGAGGAAGACGGAGAAAACGCAGCGTCAAAGGTGTGCGCCTATTTTGACGCCACACTGTGCGCCAAGTTTTTGTCTCGGTGCCATGAATTCCTACAATGGCAGACTTAGACAAAATACTGTTAATTTTATTATCTTCAGTGTTTAAATGCTTACATATATGGGTTTGCTTGTAATTGTTGCCTATATACATTTTAAGCTATTATTTATTATTTAGTTCAATCAATATATCAAGTTTTGTAGTGACTATGAAATATATTGTAATTATCTGTTTCCTGTTTATCCTAGACAGGGCAAAAAAGGACTCCAAATTTTAAAAAAAAGATAAAAATGAAAGACTGGTGCATTGTGCAGTTTAGCACTGGTGGTACAGAAATAGTCCCTAGATCATGGATAAATGGGGAGAAATTGTCATGGCCTCCATATCCTCCGTGAGACACATTCAGGATCCACGACGCAGTAAAGAGGAGAGTTCATCCTGGTGCAACATGACTCACCTATGCACCAGTCCGACTTCTAATAAGCCATGGTGGGTATCATCTGGATTGGTATTGAATAAATGTAACAATAACAAGTTTTTCGTGTCCTAATTTATGTCTGGCCATACATTGTGTTTGTACTTCCAGACACATTTCACGAAGCAGAACGCAGTCTTCAGAAATATCTAAGTGAACACTGTGATATGTCTGACCTTCAGTCCGAAGCTGAAACTCAGACCAGTCATAAAAGAAAGCACAAGTAAAACTTTTTTTATTTCACAAACATATCTTTGATTGCTAAGAATTTATGATCTTGTCTTTTATACATATCTGTGGTGCTTGCATACTGCAATATCACCACATAATATAGTCCAAAAAGTGGAAGCTTGTAAACTTTTTATAAATGCAAAGCCGTGTACACTTGTGCACTTCAAAAATTCCTTGTATACTGTACCTTCTTGCACATCTCAGTTTCCTGTGTGTGTTGTTATAAATCAAACTGTAACTTTAGGAAAAAATATTCCAAAAGCACATTTGTAATTACTTATGACCGTTTTCAACTTTTTTTCTTTAGACCAAATCCCCTGTACACATATAGTGACTCAGAGGATGAGCAGCCCACAAAAAAATGGTTTCCCCAGGCCCCTCGAGTGAAAATACCAGGTAATAAAATACTGTCTAGTGTCTTTGTACATATCTGTGTGTGACACAAGGAAACTTTTGATAAGTTGTCTGTATTCTTAAATACTTAAAAAAAAAAATTATCTTTTTCTGTCAGACCTGACGAGAGCTGTTAACGAACTCCGTGAGGAGGTCAGAGCCATCCGCAATACCGGCTGCAATGAATCGGTAGATGCTGGGGTACTGCCTCTGGATTTGCCCTTGCACAACATTGAGGAGCTAAACAATGCAGAGCCAGCTCTTCAATCACAAGAGGCAAATAAGGCAATGGTAAGTATATAAAGGTTATGTACACTTTGTAACTATAAAGTGTAATAGCTGTCAGATGTGATTTAAATACATAACAACGGCCTGTTGATTAAACACACAAGCACTTGCATACACATTTAAGACATGAGACACGCTAATTCCATCTCTTAAAATGTGTCTATAGGTGAGACGCTTTGCCTTGATTGGAGCCTGACGCAGCAGTTAGGGGCAAACTCTATGTCCGAGTTTGTCTTTGCACAAGCAGTGCAGAAATGGCTCCGATACGCCCCAGATCATTTGGGTGGTGCAGGACGCACATCATGCAAAAAATTACAAACTTCTGTGAATCATATAAACGTAAATAGGAAACTGTCTTTTAATAAAGTATTTAGCAAACGAAACATGCCTATTGACCTTTTTTTGTTTATTTTTTTTCTCTGTTACATCACATGCAATGCTTTCTTATTTTAGGATATTAATATTGACATGATACATTGTGAGACATTTGGGGTTTTTTTATAAAGGGTGTCCAATTTAAGGAATAAGTACAATTATGTGTTTAGGTGGTTGAAGTATTGATGGAAACATGCAGTAGTTTAGTATTGGTTAAAATACCTATAAAGAAAGGTAGATTTCCAGTCATGATTTAACTGTTGTTTTAATAAAAAGCAACTGTGCGAAAGAGGTGGAAAATCAACACCATAGCTCAACAGTGTTTCAATATCAGAATCTGACATTGTTTCAATGTCAACAGTATTAGAAAATATAACGTTGAATCAACGTCAGGTTTCAACATTGATTCAACATCAAAACCTGACGTCGTTTCAACGTTAAAAAAGGGTGCAAGAGTGACGTCAGGTCAACGTCACACTTCAACGTTGATTCAATGACACAGCCTGATATTGACTCAACATTGTTTCAATGTTTCCTTGCTATCTGGGGACGACTCCTTGCCGTAGAATTTGTGTTGTACCTCGTCCATCTCTAGCTGTGAGAGCAGTCCCTTCTTTCAAATGTTGGAACACTGAGCTACTAGTTGTTTCGCCGTCATTGTGGATGTTGGGTATCGAAGAATCCATAGGTCCCTCATCCTATTCATGTAGCCCCTGCCGCCGGGGTTACTTGCGTAGTAGCATTCCAACAACGCCCTGTTTTCGTCTCTTGCCCACCGATGCCTTCTTGTTCCAGTAGCCCACTTTTCGTCAGGGTGCCCTGGTTCCTCAACACCTGACGCGGACCTTGTTGATCCGGGCGACGTCCGAGCCGGCATGCCTTCATATTTATTTGTCTCGCTCATGTCTGCGGTAGGCTTGCTTAGCTTTTTCAATAGCTGCAAAGTCCTGAAAGCGTTTGTTAAATTCTCCAGAAAGAGACACGATAGCTGTTGCACACCTCTTCATTTGGACATTAATATCCACTGGGAAACTGTCAATAACCTCTTTCAAAGTTGGGAAGTGTGTGGTACAGGGCTCTGTTAGGGACAAGTGTCTTTGAAAAAGTTGCAGTTTGGTTCCAAAGGCCTTGATGTAAGCGTATAGTTGGCTCACCACTGCGTCTTTTCCTTGAAGATTAACATTCAGCGCATTCAGATGCTTCGTAATGTCAACCAAAAAAGCCAGATTTGCCAGACATACAGGATCAGACATTTCTTCCATTGGTTGTCCCTTTTCATCTAAAAACTGTCTGATTTCCTCTCTGAGAGAGAATAATCGCTGTAGTGCAGACCCCCGACTTAGCCACCTCACATCATTGTAATAAGTTACGTCACCATATTCAGCCTGGATGTCATGCAGAAACTGCTGAAACTGTCGGTGGTACAGAGCTTTAGAGCGAATACAGTTGATTGTCTTTGCTACTGGTTTCATAACATCATCAAATTTGAGATGTTTCGCACAGAGAGCCTGCTGATGAATGATACAGTGAAGTTTAACAGCGTTACCTGCTTCTTCGCTGACTTTATTGCAGATCAGTGTGGACAATCCGCTTCGCTCACCAGCCATGGCAGGTGCACCATCAGTAATGATCCTAGAAACTTTACTCCATGGTAGCTTCATATCATCAACAGCTTCACAAACAGAAATGAATAAATCCATTCCTCTGGTTTGACCCTTAAGGCTTTTGAGATCCAGCAGCTCCTCTGTCACGTTCATCTTGTTGTCGACTCCTCGTAAAAAAAATCTGTAGTTGCGCGGTGTCAGATGCATCGGTGCTTTCATCGCAGGCTAATGAGAAATAATCAAAATCCACTCCTCTGTCCCGCAGCTGTCTGTGAATGTCTGACGATATATCCTCAACTCTTCATGCCACAGTGTTGCGTGCCAAGCAAACACTCAGAAATTCTTGCTTCTTCTCGGGGCAAATGTTCTCCACCATTTTCATGACACAGTCTTTGATAAACGTACCTTCAGTGGAAGGTTTGCCATGTTTAGCTATTAACATAGCCACTTCGTAGCTGGCTTTCGTGATATTTTCATGTGTCTCACAGGCCCGCATGAAAAATCGCTGTTGCGAAGCCAGAGCAGCTTGGAGTTGCTTCACATTTTCAGCGCGCTCACTCCCTGTTAGCTTGTTAAATGTTGCAGCATGTTTAGTCTCGTAGTGTCTCCTGATGTTAAAATCCTTGAACAAGGCAATAGTCTCTTTACAAATCAGGCAAACACAATTGCCTCGAATTTCAGTAAAATTCCCACCGCTCCTGAAAGCGGCGGCCCTCACCATCAACCTTTCTCTTTTTTTGTACAGTCGCCATGGCAGAAATGAGCAGAGAAGGGCGGGCTTGCAGCACAGGTGCAAGTAGCAAAAAAAATGTGCTGCCACCATGTGCTGAAAAAAGGAATTACACCTTTAAAGTCATGATTTATTTATTCAGACTTAGAAAGTGAGCCATAAATTATACATAATTAGACTGAAGCTGTGGGCCACTTGAAATCTGTCGGACTTTGGACATGCCTGACGTAAAAACTCCAAAACACGTACAAAACACAACAGAAGTGCTCCAGGATGCTAGGCGCAGTGTTGAGCTTTTGTTACCTAGTGGCTACACAAGCCAGCAAGTACCACTGACTGGATTTGGTGTGTGGTAGTAACAGGTAAATGAACTTTTTTTTAAAATTATTTGAATATATGAGTGCTTGTGTATAAATAGACAAACCATACACATACTGTATGCTTTCAATTGTGTAATTTAAGTGATCTAGGTAGCTCTGTTTTGGAAGTTCAGTTAATGCTAGAAATGTGTTTTGGAGTTTGTATGTGCTTTGGAATTTGTACATGCTTTTTGGATTTTGTACGTGCTTTGTCTCTAGGGGCCACTGCATATATTTATATATAAAATATATATAAATAAAACCAACTTTTTTTTTTTACATTAGTAATTCCTTTTGAGCATAATTTTATATTATTGTTAATAATAAATTAATTAAAGCAACAAAACAACCTGAAGAGTCGGTTCGGAGCCGAAGAGCCGGCTCTTTTTAGTGAGTCGAGCCGAAAGAGCCGGTTCTCTAAAAAGAGCCGGAAATCCCATCACTAGTGTGTGTGTGTGTGGTGTCGAGCCAGACTCCAATAGACCTTTAATATGCTGTGGTATGCCATCATGTGATACGCTGCAGCCTGCATGCCAAATATCTTTGGGCAAGATACTAACCCCATGTTGCTCTCCAATGCATCTATTGGAGTATGACTGCATGTGAATGTTAAATACAAAGCACTCAGAAACAGCGTAGAAAAAAGTGCTTGTATGAATGGGTGCGCTGCTTTTTTGCATGTAAAGCACTTTGAGTGCTCAGATAATGTAGAAAAGCGCTATATAAGAACCAGTCCATTTACCATTTACCAATATCCAACTTTCTGATAAGTAGATGACCTGCTAACCTGTAGCTAACCTGTAGCTTGTCTGTTTCTCAGAATCCCCAGCTTTCTTATAAGCCATCTACTGACCGGCATCGACACTATCATCGTGATTTATTGCCAAGTACTTAGCTGCTTGCCCACTGTCCTGTTCCCACCACCTTCCAAGCTCCAGTCCCTGTACTCTTTTAATCCCTGCTGTTTTATCTACTCAGCTTGCACTGTCCTGCTCCTTAAATTCACCTGCTGCCCTTCATTTATCTCCAGTGACTTCCTTTTTAAAAAAAAGACAAACTTAATTGAAAAACCTATTCCTCTGGTGTAATTCAGCCTGCTTGTTGCTTCGTCTTGTAATTGGAAGGTTGCCGGTTCAATCGCCGGTTCGGACAGTCTCGGTCGTTGTGTCCTTGGGCAAGACACTTCACCCGTTGCCTAGTGGTGGTAGTCAGAGGGCCCGGTGGCGCCAGTGTCTGGCAGCTTCGCCTCTGTCAGTGCGCCCAAGGGCAGCTGTGGCTACAATGTAGCTTGTCATCACCAGTGTGTGGATGTGTGTGTGAATAGGTGGATGACTGAATGTAGTGTAAAGCGCTTTGGGGTCCTTAGGGACTAAGTAAAGCGCTATACAAATACAGGCCATTTACCATAACGTAACAAGTTATATTATGGTTTCTGTGTTAATGTCCTGTGACTGAAGAAAAAAAAATCCCATCGACGCAGATTATTTGTCTGCTGATATTTAGACAAATAATAGAATATAATGAATAACAAATTGAACAAAAAGAATAAAATACTATTGACAGTCAAAGTTTACTTTAAAAAAAAATTATATTAATAAAAAGCAAGTCGACTTCTAATGAGAAGTTAACATCTGTCAGTTATGTTCTTAAAGCTTTTATCTGTTGAATTCAGAAATGTATTATACAAGTGTTAGTATGAATGTTTAATGGTTCATAGACTGACTAGTATGATGTCATTTTACTGATGAGGACAACTGCGACAGGAGAACCCAATAATAGAGACCTACTGTAAAGGCATCCCAGCCAATTTGCTTATCCTTTTGCATAATATAGAGGCAAAGAGGTTGCGCTTTTCACGTTTCTCAATTTTATGTCTCTCATCTCTACTGTATCTTGAGACTGAAACAATTAAGTCAGTTTGGCATCTTACAGGTTGTCTCATTTCCTAAAATGCATCTGGAGGGCAGAGGAGTCCCGTCAGCATCACTGTAATGATGTACACTTTTGTAAGTTTTATCTGCAATGCATAGAAGAGGAGCTACAAAAAGTTGCAAGTAATAAATAACACACAAATAATGAGATTTCTAAATTCAGCATTAATTTGTATTCTTAGTTATTTAAGATGATTAGGTATGTAGTCTAACTTTTTACCCTTCACCATTTGTAAGAGTGCCCAAAAAATGGATATGCTCATCTATCAGTAATCAGAAGACACAGCAGTGCTCTGGAAATTAGACAATAGACAGATGATGCAAATGTGCCACACACTTTTTTAAGTGACATCAATTTAACACGATGCAGTAAAGCTGTCTTATCACTACAGTGGCTGACTGGACTCCTCTCTCTCCTCATGTCTCTTCCTTAGAGGAAGGGGAGGGACTAAGACTGGAGGGACTAAGACTGCTTGGAGAGGAGGCGAGGAAAAGAACTGACAATAGCTCCTATTCCCCAGTCCATTACAACAAATACAAAAACAGCATACAGCCTTCCTGCAAACATCCACTCCATTGAAAGGGTGGACAGCAGCATGAAAGAGATACTGGGAAAACCCTTTAGCAATCAAACATATTTGCTGCATAACAATGACTTTGTATAGATTCCTTTTAGCTTAATATGCATGGATAAAACAGCTTAAAGATACTGTCATTTAAAGTGTAATGTTCTGATGTCCCCGAGTGACAGTCCTGTGGTTCAGAGAGAGGGCTCAAAGATGAAGTAAAAGTCATGATTTACTGGGACAAACTGAGTGAGAAACACTTCTGGCAGCCAAAATGCTCATTCATTCTTGTTAGAATAGAATAGAATTCAACTTTATTGTCATTGCACATGCAGAGGTACAGGGCAACGAAATGCAGTTTGCATCCATCCAGAAGTGCTTTAGTGATATAGATATATTACAATATATATTAGCAATAATATAGATATGTAAGTATATTACAGAAATGGGTCTATTATGGTATGTTATAATGTACACGGTATGAAGTATGTTGTGAATATTCTATAACTATAAGTATGTACTAGAGATGGACCGATCCGATATTACGTATCGGTATCGGTCCGATACTGACCTAAATTACTGGATCGGATATCGGAGAAAAATAAAAAATGTAATCCGATCCATTAAATATCACGAAAGCACCTCACAAAACTTGCAACACGCCGTAACTCGCCTCAGAACGTTAGCAGTCGGAGCAGTATGCGTCACGTGATAGAGCGGCTGTGGCATGCGGGACCTGTCGGTGGTCTGGATAGCATTTGGAGCTTCGCTAGCAACCTGGCATTTCATCTCCGACAAAGTTATCCCCGAGAGAAGTAAAGCACGTGTGTAAGTCCATCTCTGAATGTTTGTAAAGCATTCCCACGTTAAGCTTAACGAGCGACTGCCTCTCGCTCTCCGGCTGCTACTTCAATCGTGAAACTGCTTAAATGATCAGCTGATCGGCTTTTCTGTCGCGAGTCTGTCTCTCTTGTTTGTTTTTGGTCCACTTTGCACCAGAAAGAGGAAACCAGCGGCTGAACAACAGCAGCACGTTTAAGCTTGATAAGCTGTTGTTACAATTTATTTAATATTACTTTCTACACCAGGATCTTTTTCTACGTAGCTGACGGCTGGTAACTGTGCAGGGGCGGATCTAGCAAAGTTTAGCCAGGGGGGCCGATAGGGCATTAACTGGGAAAAGGGGGCACAAAGACATACTTTTCTTTCTTATTCTCATTTAAAATGTCGAGCTTTTAATAAATAATTATCTGACACCCAAAGTTTTAATTTGATGTAAAATGAATAGAAGTCAATTACTGTATATAGTGACTATTAAGTCTAATATATATACCCTAGTAAGCTATAGTACTTTTTACTTTGGGAAGGTACCATCTGTGCAGTCTGCAATTTTGTTGAAGAAAGATGTTGAATCTATTTAATATTTCTTGAAAAATAATTGATTTCTGTGCATTTTTTTTTTCACACTGCATCAAATTAAGGTTGATTACGTCGATTAAGCATCATGAGGTGGAGCGTGAGGGGTGGTTCCCTATTTTTTATTTATTTATTTTTGTTGTTGCTGGGAGTTGGAACCCTATTAGTTAGGTTGCTTAATATTTACGCTAAGTACTCTTTAAAATACCAGAACAGGGAGGATGGTGTAGGTCTAAGTTTATTAGATTGATCAGTATTGCTGAACTATGAAATATTTTTTTTGTATACAGGTATAACAGAATAGCTTTAGTGTAGTTGTTGTTTTAAACTTGAGTATGAACTTGCAGACTTGCAAAATGCAGCAAGATATTTTAAAAAACAGTTTTGTTGATTAAAAAACACTATATCGGATTCATATCGGTATCGGCAGATATCCAAATTTATGATATCGGTATCGGTATCGGACATAAAAAAGTGGTATCGTGCCATCTCTAGTATGTACAGGCTGTAGTGAGTACAAGCTATGTACAGGCTATGAACAGGATATAAATATGAAAAACTATACAGAATATGAAATAAATAACTTTACAGAAATCTGAGATATACAGTTATACAGAAATGGGAACTATGCAAGTTGTAAACAGTTGTAGGATTAAAAATTATCGTATGTACAGAATGATTATTTACACAGAGCTATACAGTAGTGCAGTTAAGATAAGTGAGATATGTGGATAATTCCTACAGAGGCTATATAAAGTGCTAGTGGTTGTGAGTGGTGGTTTAGTCCATGTTATTATTGTGTTTTTGAGGGTACAGTTGTCCATTGTGGGTGTGTGTATGTTCAGTCCATGTGTTAACGTGGGTCAGATGTCAGGAGGCAGAGTTCAGGAGTCTGACAGCTGTGGGGAAGAAGCTGTTCCGGTACCTGGTGGTCTTAGTCCGGAGGCTCCTGTAGCGCCTCCCAGAGGGCAGGAGGGTGAAGAGTCCATGTGATGGGTGACTGGGGTCTCTGATGATTTTCCCAGCCCTTTTCAGACACCGCTTCCTGTAGATGTCCTTTATGGCAGGAAGTGGTGCTCTGGCGATGCGCTGGGCAGTTTTCACGACCCTCTGCAACACCTTCCGGTCTGAGGCAGAGCAGTTCCCGTACCAGACTGTTATACAGTTGGTCAGGATGCTCTCGATGGTGCAGCGTCAAGTTGTTCTTGACGCTGCCCCTCATAAGGATTGAGGATTTTTGTCCTTTGTGTTGATTTTGTCATTATTCACAGTGTTAATGTGCAAAAGCAAAGTTTTGAGGGAAACTTACAATTGTTCTGTTGTAGTGAATCCAGCATGGCATACAGAGGACAGTGAAAAATGAGACCTCTTGGTCTTCTGCTTTTGACTGGATGACCGCTCTGTCCGCCCTACCAACACCTCTTTAGCTACAAGTACGAGTTTTACAACACATTTACTGTAAGACGTGTTTCCAATGTCAAAGCGAGGAAATTCATGAATTTGTAACTCGAGAGGATGCAATTGAGCAGTTGTATTCACTAATTTGAGAGGTTGCAATCACAGAGCTTTGGTTGTAAGTTGTAAAAATATATGTAAAATTTAAATTCGAAATTTAAATTTTGGTTTTGCAAATATAAGTCTATTTGTGCATGTTTATTCTGTAACTAAATTTAACACACTTGTGAAAGCACAAAATAATAATGAAAATTTCAAAATACAAGTTAAATTTTTTTCTAAACACATTTTATTCTACAAGCTCTCAAATTTTGCAACATTTCCCTTGGTGTGTGATTATAAACAAATTAAGATTCAGTTTGTAGTATGATTGCAGTCATACTTGCACACGGGGCATTTATGAAATGATGGATTTGTGTGTCGTATTCACCTTCAAATCACGGTAAACAACGTCACGTGAATGGAGGTACTCAAGTGCTGATACAATCTCAGCACCATAGAAACGTGCCCGGTCTTCTGTGAAGACTCGTTCACGTGAGAGGTGGAAGAAGAGCTGAAGAAAACAGAGCAGAGAGAGTCAAGGACTTACCTGGTGTTATACAAGATCTGTCTACGTGTAAATGGTTAACTCTTGAACTGGGTGCATCCCATATGACTGATGAGTTGATTATGGATGTAGGATATGGGGTCTCACCTCGCCTCCATTAGCATATTCCATTACAAAACAGAGTCGATCGTGGGTTTGGAAGGCATATTTCAGTGTCTGTAAGAACGTTATCACAATGAAAATAAAATATCAGGTATACAGCGAAGAATCCCTATGTAACTACTAACCATCAGGAGAAAAACAAACAAAGTAAATAGAAAGAGGCCTTTGATTGGGTTTAAGAATTTTTAAGATTCCTCAAAAATCAATTAAAAGACTCAATTTTCCCTTGCTTCTGATTTGAAGACTGCAACGTGAAGATACTGTAATGAGTTTAATAGCGTTTAAGAAATGACAACTAGTTTCGGGTCATAGTTTAGTAGGCTCATCCTATCTCAAAGCAGCTATCTTTTACAACATTTCCTGCTCGACCATCTCCAATTTGAGCAGTTTTAACATGTCAGACACTTAACTTTTGCTTCATCTAGTAAATTCTTGTCTAAATATACTTTGCTTATACAAACAAGCAGAAAGAAAATGATACACATACACACATATATACACACATATATATATACAGTGGGGCAAAAAAGTATTTAGTCAGCCACCGATTGTGCAAGTTCCCCCACTTAAAATGATGACAGAGGTCAGTAATTTGCACCAGAGGTACACTTCAACTGTGAGAGACAGAATGTGAAAAAAAAATCCATGAATCCACATGGTAGGATTTGTAAAGAATTTATTCGTAAATCAAGGTGGAAAATAAGTATTTGGTCAATAACAAAAATACAACTCAATACTTTGTAACATAACCTTTGTTGGCAATAACAGAGGTCAAACGTTTACTATAGGTCTTTACCAGGTTTGCACACACAGTAGCTGGTATTTTGGCCCATTCCTCCATGCAGATCTTCTCGAGAGCAGTGATGCTTTGGGGCTGTCGCCGAGCAACACGGACTTTCAACTCCCGCCACAGATTTTCTATGGGGTTGAGGTCTGGAGACTGGCTAGGCCACTCCAGGACTTTCAAATGCTTCTTACGGAGCCACTCCTTTGTTGCCCGGGCGGTGTGTTTTGGATCATGTTGGAAGACCCAGCCTCGTTTCATCTTCAAAGTTCTCACTGATGGAAGGTGGTTTTGGCTCAAAATCTCACGATACATGGCCCCATTCATTCTGTCCTTAACACGGATCAGTCGTCCTGTCCCCTTGGCAGAAAAACAGCCCCATAGCATGATGTTTCCACCCCCATGATTCACAGTAGGTATGGTGTTCTTGGGATGCAACTCAGTATTCTTCTTCCTCCAGACACGACGAGTTGAGTTTATACCAAAAAGTTCTACTTTGGTTTCATCTGACCACATGACATTCTCCCAATCCTCTGCTGTATCATCCATGTGCTCTCTGGCACACTTCAGACGGGCCTGGACATGCACTGGCTTCAGCAGCGGAACACGTCTGGCACTGCGGGATTTGATTCCCTGCCGTTGTAGTGTGTTACTGATGGTGACCTTTGTTACTTTGGTCCCAGCTCTCTGCAGGTCATTCACCAGGTCCCCCCGTGTGGTTCTGGGATCTTTGCTCACCGTTCTCATGATCATTTTGACCCCACGGGATGAGATCTTGCGTGGAGCCCCAGATAGAGGGAGATTATCAGTGGTCTTGTATGTCTTCCATTTTCTGATGATTGCTCCC